>NC_057359.1:56120217-56360217 GCF_016509475.1 Prionailurus bengalensis | reverse complement strand
AGCAGGCTTGCCTAAACCAGGCAAAGGGACTTGTGTGGGTGCCAAGGGGGAAGAAGCCCTGGAGGAAAGTCGGATGCTCCTCAGCAGGGAAGCAGAAAGTACTAACCAGAGCAAGTAGGCCAAAAGGCTGGGGCCCAAAGTTTAAGAAGAAGAGGAACCTTGACCACAAAGCCCTTGCTATTTCCTGGCTATGGAACACAGGCTGAAAGCTAGAAGCTCTGGATCAAGAACTACTTTTTTCTTTCCTGAGCTAGGAAGCCATTCTATTTCCCAAGTCCCAGCTTGTCATCACTGTGGCCTAGAAAGTTAGGCCAGAAAGAAAATGAAATAAATTGAACTTATTTATCCTCTCTTCAGCTTTTCTCTGAGATGGAGAATAGTCTGTGTTTTAAAATTAGGTATCAAGCAGTATTGCAGAGTGATTTCTATGGGGGTATATGTGTGTGTTTTATAAAAGCTACCCTGTATTGACTGCCTACCATGTGTCAGGGACTGTGGTAAGCACTTCATATACATGATCCAATTTAATCTTCCCACTAAGCTTTTGAGATGAGTACTATTATGTTAAATATGAAAAACAGGGTGAGGAAGCTGAGCACTGAGAACTAGAACTAAAGCTGGAAGACTGAAGAAATGCAGACCACCAAGGCTCTACTCATTCTTCCAGCTCTGATCCACTGTTGCCCAGGGGTCCAGTCAAGGATGTGTCTGTCTCCTTCCTGGATAGGCTAGAAATCCAATCTAAATAGCCATCTACAGCAGCTCCCTACTCCAGGTGGCCAGATGGGAGTTCCAGAACACTGTTGTCTCCCAAGACCTTTACACAGTGGCCAATTGGTTCTGGGGTCACTACAGTTGGTGTGGCTGGTTCAGGGACTGGCTTTGGAATAGGATTTGGTAGCTTTATATCATTGGCTATGCTAGGACCTATCTCTCAAGCATCATCTCTTCTCCTATGTTATTCTGGGCTTTGTCCTGTCTGATGGCCACCTTCCTCATCTTCTTCACCATGTGCGGGTCTGTGAGAGGCACCTACCCATCCCTGCTGCTTCAACTCCAGACCATGCCTGTACTAGAGTGAACTCAATTTTACTATTAAACACAGTATTTCTCTAAACCTCCCCCTCCCACTACCAAAAAAAAGTTGAAAAACAGACCCAGTGAGGTTAGAAATTTGATCATGATTGCACAGATAAATGGCAGAGGTAGAACTTACTCTAAAACTCATACTTTTAACCATTTCACTATATTGCCTCTTACCAACACTCATGCACATGCACACACACACGTGCACACACATACAAAAGGGCCTAGACTGTGTGCCAAGGGCTATAGATGGTGGGATTAAGGTTTTCTTCTTCTTTTTTTCTTCTTTTTTCTTCTTCTTTTGTGCTTATCTGGAATTTTTATAGTGACAATGTATTCCTCTTGAATCCAGAAAAAGAAATATTTATTTAAGTCTTAAGTTTTGGTACTGTTTGCCAGATTTCCGTAATATCCATGGTGAGAACAAAGCAGATACATTATGCTAACATGCAGACAAAGGAGACTATACCATCTCTGTAGCAGTACAGGCTCTGCAGTTACAGAGCAGAGAATCTGGCATGTGTGTATGTGCATGCATGCATGCATGCTTGTGTGTGTGTGTGTGTGTGTGTGTGTGTGTGTGTGTGTGTGTTTGTACAAGCACATGTGTGCAGTGGCCACTGAAGTGAGGAGAGGAATGGCTGATCTGTCTGAAGATGTGCCACATGGAGACCTCTTTCCTTTCCCTATGACCAGCCACCTTGCCTGAGCCAGACCCATTTAGTCCTGAGCTTCCAGAAGTACTACAAGGTACTTTTCACATACACCAAGATCCTTAATCTCAACCTTATAATCACTTGTTGAAAATCTGACTAGGGAGCCAGGCTGCTGGCATGAAGCCCAAGCTGCAGCTATATAGAATGACTTGAGTCACTACTTCAAGCAATGGGTCCAACCATTTAAGGTCAGTGTTAACTCCTAGGTCTTCAGGGGGTGGCAGTTCAGGACCCTGGATAGCTCCTAGAAGAGCCCAGTCTCTGCCAGGTCTGAAAAGACTAGGTGCCTGAGTCATTAAGGCCCTTGCTTCTTTAATTTTGAATAGCCTTCCTATACATGTCTCTGGCTTCTTCTGTCTCCAGGATCTTCCCTATGAATCCAGGGACTCCCCCTTATCCTTTCCAGCCCTTGCCCCACCTTTTTCCACTCACATCTAGCCTGACCAAACTCTCTCTGTTGAGGTCACTATCACTCTGAAGGTGAAATAAGCTTTCAAGACAGCATCTGAGCTGTCCCTGGTTAGGGTCTCACACCCCAATACCTCAGAGCTGTAGAATTTTGGAGGGATGGTAAGAATCTAGTGGAACAAGGGAGTGTTAAAATGACTTTTGTCTCTAATACATCTGCATTCCCATCTTTAATCTGGTATGTGAGGCAGGGGAAACTAAAGAGAAGCACTGAGCAGCTTTCAAGGTCTGAGGCTGGAACGTTTCATGAGCTATCACTGTACAATCAGCCTGGCAGTGGTGTACACTTGACTTAAAGTGTTTTGGATTTGTTGTTGTTGTTGTTTTTAGGGTAAGAGCGTTGACATAAGGTGTATAGGGGCAAGTGTAGCAAATAGAAACAGAAATGAAACTAGTGAGTCTGGGGGTTCTCAGCCTGACACCCTCACCCTAGCCATGCACTTGGACCCTAGGCAGAAGAGAGGTAATATTGTAGAGGGGTTTCCCTCCTGATTCCCCAAATCATCTAGAGGAGGGGTGTATGAGGAATCTGGAAGGGCAGAGGAATCACAGTCACCTACTAGGGATTGGATTTTCTAGTTGATAGTTCCTTTTCTACTTCCAGGCCTCTTCCATAGCTAAATTAATCAAAGCCAGCAAATGAGGTTACCGTGTTCTCACTTTGATTGCCTCGGCTGGTGAGTAAGGAGGGAAGGTAGGTCTACCTGGATTGAGGCTGAGTGAAAGCACTAAGGATCCTATCCCTCCCAACAACCCTTGCTCTGGGCCTTGTGTAAGGCTCTCCTCCATTGCTTTCTTCACCTCTCATACTCTTAGATCCCTTATTGGAAGAACTGTCTGAACTAAAAGGCCATTACATGCTTTATACCCCCAAAGAACCTCCTGGTCAAAGAAACAGGTGCAAAAGCAATACTAAACCACCAGAGAACAGCTGCAGGCTCCTTCTCTTAACACTGGACAGTCAAAATGGGACAGGCAAGGGCAAGGAGGAGAAAAGAGCATATGGTGTTTGCTGAGCCATGAGTAGACCTGACAAGAGTTTGGGCTGGAAGGACTAAGGCTGCCTCCACTCTACCTGAAGAGATTTGGCTGGATAATACTCCTGAAGATGGGAGTATTAACAATGTAGTAACTAAGTTATGGATGGAAAGATGTTCAGAGGATCTAGATCCAGACTGTCCCTCAGCCAGGCCCCTCTCTTGCCTGTGGAAACAGTGTTTTCTAGCTTCCAGGAGAGGCCCTTGCTATGGGATTAAGCACAGGCTATTGACATATAAGCAAGCCTAGACAAGAAACAAGAACAGATGAGGACTCTGTCAGATCCCAAGAGAGTTGCTTGTGTTGGTTTTTGTTCAAGTAGAACAGGCCTAACCTCAGCCAGAACTTGCTTTTGGCCTGTTTTCTCAGGGGCAAAGCCTTCCCCATGTTTGCCTTCCTTAACAGAGGATGCTCTGTATTCATTGTTTTATTAGGAGCAGTGATTATGTGACCACAAACCTTACTAAATTAAATATAGTCCTGAGCATTCAGAAGAAGAAAAAGCTCAGGACTCAGGAGAAGGAGCAGCTGGCTAGAAAGAAGAGTCCACAAATTCTAATTCCTGGGCTGCCATCTGGCATTGACCTGGGACAACTCATTTACTCTCTGCCCTGGAGGCTCTTTCTGGAATCTCAGGGCCTGAATAAAAACAGACCTGGGAACTCAGAGAGTGAAATGACCTGTCTAGACTCTCTAAGTCAGTGTAGTTCACAGGCAAATCTGGAATCCACTAAGCCCTACTCTCCAGCCAGAGGCTGTGCTTACTGTTCAGGGAGGTTTCTTGTATTTTCCTTTGCTGTCTCCTTGCCCTTATGTTTGAACTCCCAAATGTTCCCATGCCTTGGGTGGCTCACTGCCTGGTACGCATGGTTGTAAGCCCCAGGTTGTCAAAACAGACAGGATCAGAGCAGCCCTGCCCCTATCCCCTTCCAAAGGATTTTCTGATGGTTTGGTTCCAAGCTAGCTTCCCACTCCTCTGAAACTTGATAGTAAGAGTTGGGCCTTACTCATTTGATGATGATGTATGTATATCAGCAAGCAAAATATGAGCCTGGACCTTAAGTCTCAAAGAAAGTTGTGTGTGCTTAGCTGTTGATCAGCCCCCACAAGTAGTCAACCTGGAATTGAGTTGCTGCATTGGCCATGGGCCTTAAGTGAGTTTTAACTAGGCCAAACCTTCAGGCAAGCAAGGGAGTAAGTGAGGATTTGGGGACTCCTACTTTGGCTCTTCTCCAAAATAACTTCCTGGAAGGCAATCTTTCAGCCCCTAGGCTTACATAGAGAAGGGCCCTACAAAGAGTACACAATACCACATCTGTCTGGGACGCCATTAGACAAGGCCCTGGCACAACCTGGCAGGCCACTGGACTTTTGCCACCTCTGTTTCAGAAAGAGCATTGCTATGGCTCAAACCAAATAGAAAGCAATCTGTTTGTCTATTATCAGATCACAGCCCTTCATTCTCTATGCTAGGCACTGGGAGGACACAGAAGAACTAGGCATGGTCCCTGCCTTCGTGAACATTTGTTAAATAAATTATGCAAGTATTCACTGAAGTAAAATTTGATAAGTACATGAAAGAAATGGAAGGGGGGTAGTGCTGTGAGAGTATATTATAGAGGGACCTAACCTATCCTGGTATTCATGGGAAATTTTTTTTTCTTAATTTTTGAGAGAGAGAGAGAGACAGAATGTGAACGAGGGAGGGTAGAGAGAGAGGGAGACACAGAATGTGAAGTAGGCTCCAGGCTCTGAGCTGTCATAACAGAGCCTGATGCAGGGCTCGAACTCGTGAACTGTGAGATAATGACCTGAGCTGAAGTCGGATACAACTGACTGAGCCACCCAGGTGCCCCCGTGCGAAGCTTTTTATAAGAGATGATGTGTCAGCTGAAGCCTGAAGAAGTAAGGTGTAGCCGGAAGGGGAGCATGAGGCAGGAAGGCTCTTCATGCTCCACCAGCAATGAAGACCAGTGATGCAAAATGTAGTAATGGGGGTGGGTGGGGAGAGTGACACAGGATTAAGTTGGGGAAATGAGAGGAAAAGTAAGTGACTACTTCTTTGCCACCATTTCTAGCCCAGTCTGAATTGCTCCTTTCAAAAAAAAAAAGGGCTGGTTGAGACCCACCCAAACTGCTATGGCATACCACCCCCCCCCCCCCCCGGGGAGGCTGGTGCTTCTTCCATCTCCCCAGAACAGGGGATTTTCATAGGAATGCTCAGAAGAGGCACTTTTAGCCCCAGCATAGGGTTCACACAAATGGAGGGGTCTTCACCTGGCAGCGTGTCTCAGAGGAGGGGGGGTGGACAAGAACTTTCCCTACAAATCCTCTCTGTATGTTTTTCCAGTGCTTTGAACTACTTATTAATCTATGACAGAAGCCATTTCCTCATTTTGATGGTTCTGCTGGGAATTCCACCCCATCACCCCCCTCCTGTGGTAGATAAAAAATGTCAGCTTTCAAGATTTTATACTTGGATTTCAGAATCTAAATTGCATTACTACATCCGGTGAGACGGCGCCATTCCCTGTTCCTATCTACGTGCTCCAGGCACCATGAGGCTGATAACATCAGCGTGTCGAAGCAGCTCGATCCAGACAATTTGCAGCTGGCTGGGGCTAGGGCAGAGGGGGTGGGTGGCAAAATTCTCTCAGAATCCAGAGCAGCCCAGGGTTGACTGGATTTTCAGGTTCTTTCTACAGACTATTAGTTCTCCTATCTGTAGAGAGAGAGTTTGTCTTGGTCCCACCTAGATGTAACAAGGAATTGTAAAGTACTCTCCTAAACATTGACAGGATAAAATCACTAAAAGCCAATGCTCAGGTTTTCCTTGGAGTGAAAGATAGAAGAGAATAGAGGGAAGAGTAGAAGTCATAATATGAACAAGTGAAATTGGGTGTCCATATAGAATGCAAAATACTCCTGGAAATGGTTACTCTGTACTTCCTTGAAGCCCTGATGTGAGGCCTTGTAACTAACCTTCTGACTGACATTAGCTTGTGAAGTACATGAAGAGAAAGCATTGTTCCCCTGCCAGGAAACACAGGAACTTTTGGAGTTTCTTTTCTAATTGTAACCACGACTTAACTCTACAGAACAAACATTCCCTTCACAGCAAAACTTTTCAACTTATTGGGTTATTTTAAATGCATCAAATGGCATAAAACATTCATTCAACTCTGGCAGCATTCACAGATCCATTTTTGTAAATAGCCAAACAGGCTCTTCATCCTCAAAACATGATGTTTTCAAAGCGTAGTCAGCACCCAAGATCAAGGCTTTGGGAGAAGTCAGTCCAAATTCACTGAGCTTGCCAGTGCTAGGGCAAGCCTGGCTTTCCTGCTCACTGCCTACTCACCCACAGGTTCTGGTGTTTGGATGGAGGAGACAGAACTAGAATCTACCCCCAATTCTAATTATAGATATATTCTCTTACAGTGGAGGTATGCAGTTTACTGACTCCATTACTATACCTCAGGGATGCATCGATAATTAAGTCAAATGATTATTTTTAAGATTTTATTTTTAAGTAATCTCTACACCCAACATGGAGCTCAAACTTACAACTCCAAGATCAAGAGTTGTATGCTCTACTGACAGACAGCCAGGTGCCCCTAGGTCAAATGATTCTTTAGTTTTACTTATATTTTTTTGTTTTTATAGAAAAGTGTTATTGAAGGTTTAAAAATGAGAAATCATGATCACTACAGAACCATGATCACTTGGAGTATAGTTTCCAATGCTAAGCCTCTCCTGGATGTCCATGGTTGGTGGAGCAGGTGTTTCTCCTTCTAGAAAAAGGTCAATGCAGGCTTCTCTCCACTGACCTGGATTCCCAGGGTGCTCTTGTTAGGTTTGTGCAGGCCTCCTGCCTAAAGGACTAGAAGTCCAGGGTTTTTGCTGCTTTTTGCCATGGCCTGGGGAGAATGACCCAAGGCTAAGTCATGGGACTGTAGTGCAGCCAGAACTCGGGCAGCTACAACCCACTCCCACTCAGTTTGCTGTTACTTTGAGGTTGCCCAGGCCCTGGTCAGCCTCTCTTGCCTTCAAACCACCCTTGCCCACAATTCCTAAGAAATAGCAGACCTGCCATGGTCTCGACCACGGCTAGATTTCTCTACTAGGGCTTCTCTTTGGGGAGTCTCAAGCTTCCCAAGGATCAGACCCATAATACTGAGAGAAAAATAGAGTTTTTGCTGAAATGTCAGCAAACCACAGAAGAACCTGTGTCTTGAATTCTCTTTCTTGACATCTTCAAACATCTGGCCCTTCTCCACTGTCTCCTACCTTTTAGTTTCAACCATCCTCCACTCCAGTCTCTCTTGTCAAATAAGAGCCCCTTCAGCACTCTGGTTCTGGTTCCTCCCTGTTTTACATTATCCTTCTCAAAACCTTATTCTTCCCAGACATCCATGACACCAGGCTCTCTCTGACCCTCTGCTCCTCTGACCTGGGCTGTCATTTCTCTTCTTCCTACTCCTTCAACACTTCAATGTTGGTGTTCCCCAAGTTCTTTTCTCTGATCATGCATATTTATAGGTGCCCCCCCACACACACACACACTGAGGAAACCTGGAATCATCTTTGTCTAGGTCTTTCCCCTCAAACCCAGATCTAGTCAGCCACTAAGGCTGTATGACCTTGATGTGTTTTTCTTCTCCAGTCCTATTATTTTCCATTAAAGTCCAAAGCCCCTGAATGTGATTTACAAAGCCCTTCATGATTTTAAGCCTTCCTCCAATTCTAGTCTCATCACCTGCCATTTCACCCCACCATTTAACATTCTAGCAAAATTGAGCTATTCTTTTAGCCTGCCATATAGTCATGTGTGTCTTCCTCCCTACTCCTTTCTTTTCTTTCCCTACCTCTTTCTCATCTGGTTCTTATCTATCTCCTACTCATTCTTCATGCCTCAGCTTTCTTTGGAGAAGTCTTCCCTAATTCCCCAGGGTGGAATAGGTCCTTCTGTTCTGTATACAGACAATACTCTATACAAACCTCTGTTGTAGCATTTGCCTTATTATTAAAAATTATCTGTTGGGGCGCCTGGGTGGCGCAGTCGGTTAAGCGTCCGACTTCAGCCAGGTCACGATCTCGCGGTCTGTGAGTTCGAGCCCCGCATCAGGCTCTGGGCTGATGGCTCAGAGCCTGGAGCCTGTTTCCGATTCTGTGTCTCCCTCTCTCTCTGCCCCTCCCCCGTTCATGCTCTGTCTCTCTCTGTCCCAAAAATAAATAAACGTTGAAAAAAAATTAAAAAAAATAAATAAAAATAAAAATTATCTGCTTATTTATTTGCCTTTTGTACTGGCCTTTAAGCTCTTCATGGGTAGAGATCATATTATCTTTATATCTGTAGCACCTTGCACAGTGCCTAGAATATAAGTGCCCCTAAAATTTAGGACCAGAACTGAATTGGTGGCTGAGACTCTTTCATCTCCATTTTTTTAATGTTTATTTATTTTTGAGAGAGAGACAAAGTGTGAGTGGGGGAGGCAGAGAGAGAGGGAGACACAGAATCCAAAGCAGGATCCAGGCTCCAAGCTGTCAGCACAGAGCCCGATGTGGGGCTTGAACCCACAGGCTGCAAGATCATGACCTGAGCTGAAGCCGGTCGTTTAACCAACTAAGCAACCCAGGCACCACTCATCTCTTTTTTTTTTTTTTTTAATTGTCCTCTGCTTTTCTCTCCTGGGCTCAGGACTCTCAGTCTGTAGTGCTTTTTCTTGCCTCCTGCTTTCTGCTAGTCTGTCTCTGTCTATCTCTGTCTCTCTCTGTCTTGAGCTATTGAGTGCTTCAGTGACTCCAATATTTCCTTCCTATGGAGAACTTTTTGAGCAGGAGGTTACTAATCAGAAAGCATCCATGCCATTTTCTAAAGAGGGGCTTCAAGTGTGTGCAGAGCACTGGAGATATGATGAGACTACTAGCAGCCTTCCAAGTGCCTGCTTTATAAGACAACAGTCCCACACCTGTGTAAGTTCTGATGTGTTATTAATCTCATGTCTTTATCTGATGTCTCTAAGAAGGGGTTGGGTATAAGAAATGACAACTTAGATTCAAATTCTAGTGCTAACCACCCTTCAAGGTATGATTTTGAACATATTACTTGATATAAGCTGGTTCTTCAGTTTGAAAATGGGAATGGTATTTACCTTACTCAGTCTTTTAGGATGATTAAATGAGATAATATATTACAAAACACCAAGCACCATTTTTGTACATATAACAAAGTAACAGGTATTCAAACAATATTAACTAAATGATCTGCTGAATTCCAGATGAACCACAACTGGTCTGCATTGTTCTGAACAATTCTCTGTCTTCGTGCAGCCAGAGCTCTTAGCAGACAGAGCAGCCTCCCCAACTTGAGCTTTGGGTCATCTCTCCTCCTCCTCCCCCACCAAACCATTGTCCTGTCTTGGCACTAAGAGTATAAAACCAAATTAAGGTGGGTACAGAGGGCTCTTTTAGAGGCTGTCTGGGGATTGTGTGGATGTAGAAAGACTAGCCTAGAACCTTGCTATTCAAAGTGTGGCCGCTGTACTAAGAGCATTGGTATCACTTGAGAGCTTGTGTGAAAATGTAGAAACTTAGTTTCCATTCCAGACCTATTAAATTGGAATCTGCATTTAAACAATATCCCCAGGTTATTTGTATGCACATTAATGTTTAATGTAGGAAAGAAGCACTTTCCTACAGGCACATACATAAGCTAGCAGGTGTAGAGGGATGTAGGCTATGCATGTATGTCAGAACTGTCTAGAAGACATTAAGGCTGCACAGGTGGGGAGGAGCTATGAGGGAGTATAGTCAGAGCAAAGGAGGTGTTCCTCAGAGGTGTGGGCTACAGAACTGTATGGGTGCTCTTTGGATAGGTATTGGTTTTTTGTTGTTTCAGGGCCCCTTCCTGTTGATACCTCAGGAATGAGATTGTACCTTTGAGTTAGCTGGTTAATGTCACTGCACCAGCCAGAGAATGACAGGTGAGTAGAGAAAGGATCTCTACTACCCTGAGCCTGGGAAGACCCTCCAGCAGGGACCCCAGGACAGATGAATATTGTTTAGCAGATGGATATTGTTTCCCTAGAGAGATACATAATCAGCAGCAGGCTGGCTTCACTGCTGAAAACTTGCCTTGAGTTTGTGCTAGGTTAGAATCTGCCTTCCCGCTACTGTTCTACCACCAACTGCACACACTTCTCTCTGTCTCTCTGTCTCTCTCTCCCTGTCTCTCTGTCTCTGTCTCTCTGTCTCTCTCTCTCTCTCTCTCACACACACACACACACACACACACACACACACACACACACTTAAAAAAACTGACTTGGGGCACCTGGGTGGCTCAGTTGGTTAAGCTTTCAACTCTTGATTTCAGCTCAGGTCATGATCTCACAGTTCGTGGGATTGAGCCCCGCATTGGGCTCTACACCAACAGTGCAGAGCCCACTTGGGATTCTGTCTCTGCCCCACCCTGCCCCTCAAAATAAGTAAATAAATTTTTTAAAAAACTGACTTAACAGAAACTCAGATAGGGGATTATGAGTCTTTGTAGAGTTAACCCTCTCCTTCCCCTCTCTGACCTCCTTCACTGCTGGGCTGGGCCCTGAGCCTCCAGGAACCTGTAGCATTGACCTCTCTGCTGCACAAAGCACACCTGGTGGGAGTGACTGCAGGTTCTAGGCTTGTTTAGAGTCAGTAGTGTTTGTTTTACCAGAGCCACCATCTCTCCCTCTTAAGTACTCTTAGGACTCTGGATCCCTTTTTGCTTTCCCAATAGAAACACTTCCCAACCATCCACCTAGAGTCTCTTGACCTTTCTTTGTGGGAGAGTTGTTTGTGCATCTCAATGGTAAGGAAAAAGCCCTGTTATACCCACCACCCACACAAAAATAGAGTAGGCTGAATGCCTGATAGCAACAGCAACTAAAGGTAGTTAGAATAGAGTCCTGGCCCTACACTCAACTGTCATTGCTCTTGCCAGCCACTTAATAGGTGAGCCTGTAGTTTCCCCAGGTTCCTGCCCAGGCCCAACCCTCTACATCAGGGAGGGTAACAAACCTTTACCACCATCACTTTCTCCTCTGTGCTTCTACCACCCTTTATGCATTCCTCTCTCTCATGCTCCTCTGTCTGCCTTAAATGGGCTAATATGTGTTTCTGTCTTCTTTTTACCATTAGACTAAAGTCTTTTTGCAATAATCAGTATCTTTCCCTCCCCAAAGTACATTGTTCCCTGCCTGCCCCATGTTGATATTCAGTGACTATCAAGTTTTTTAAACAAGTGGTGAACTTACTGATGTTTAATTATTAGGAGGGCAAAAGGAAAGAATAGGAGACTGTTCTGTCCACAGAGCTAAGCTTTAGAACTGCAAGTTGTCTTTATGAGCAAAAGTGGTGCTTGCCAGTTATAATGAAGGTTAGAAGAACAGATTGAAAAGATGAGAAAGGATGGGGGTAGGAAATGCCACAGAAGGGAGAAGCTGTTTGATACCAGCCCTAAGTCCATTATTCACTTGTTCACTGCAGACAGGTAGCTCTTTACTCTTCCAAGGCCAGAGGAAAAGGATCAGAAATGGCAGTTGTGTGAGGACATCCCATAGACTGCCAGACTATTTATTTTCTTGGGAAAACAAGGATTCCAAAAGATTCATGAACCAGGGCAGGGCAGGCTCGGTCCCTTGAATAACTGAAGCTTACCAAATACCTTCCAGTGAGATTTGGGACCAAGATCCATGTGAAGATCCACAAGTCAGGCTGGCCTAGACCAAATGTTAATATCTGTTGAGATTTCTCCTGCTTCAGCTTCCTACCATGTATAAGGCTGAGGGACTAGTCTCAAAGACTCTCCAACCAAACGTCCTCTATTTGTAGGCAGCATCTACAGCATCTAAAGTAGGACAGCATCTTTCTTCGATGTTCTGAGCCTCCTTTCTTACCTTGGGGAACTATAATCCACATCCTGGGAGGAAATTGAAAGATCCTCCAGACATGCTCCCTAAAGCTTTGTTAGCCCTGAATATCTGATGTCCTTTTCCCCCTCCTCTGGGTCCTGCCTAAGCAGAAGGCCTCCAGAAACTCAACTCAGAATCCCTTGGCCCTTATGACTCCTTTGATTTTGGAATCATTTCCTGGCCCCTCTCCTATGAAAGGCCTCATCTCCAAAGTCTGTGTTGGCTGAAACTGAAGAAGAAAGAAAGAAAGAAAGAAAGAAAGAAAGAAAGAAAGAAAGAAAGAAAGAAAGAAAGAAAGAAAGAAAGAAAGAAAGGAAGGAGGGAGGAAGGGAGAAAGAAAGGGAGAGAGAGGAGAAGGAAGGAAGGAAAGAAGGAAGGGAAGGTGGATGGAGGGAGGGAGGGAGGGAGGAAAAGGACCTCCTTATATCCACTGCCCACCCTCACACATTTTCTCCTTCTGCCTTAGGCCCTACCAGTCTATCTTTTATTTTCTTCAACCTTTTTCATAACATAAAATTAGCCATTTTAACCATTGTTGATCTATTTTTAAAGAACTTTACACCTTCACCCCTTTTTCCATTGAGTGAGATAGTCTTTCCCTAAAGATGTTGAAATGGGAGCTGGAGGAGGTGTGGCAGGATAGTAAGCTCAGAAAACCCTCTAGGTCGCAAGACTGTATAGGCCAAGACATGTGTCTCTAGCTGATCCAAAATAGGGCATCTGAACATCTGGCTCAGGGGATAAGCTTAAGGATAGGAATGAAAGTCAGGAGCTAGGTGAGGCGAGGCCTCCCAGAGGAACCAAGATTTTTCAATTTCTGGCTCTGGTTTCTACCTCCTGGGTCATGAGGCTTGTCCCCTAGGCCTTTATGCACAGGCTTCCCTCAAGCCATAGCTGCTGTAGTGGGTGTCCCTGAGTTGAGGTATTTGTCCTTTCTCCCAAACAAAGGCTTTTTAGTCATAGGGTTTCCAGGGGAGTAAGAGTAGGGAGGAATAGCAGAACATCAATCTAGGACAAGAAATCCTAACCATGAAGGAGGCAGAATAGGATTCTAAATCTTTTTTTTTTTTTAATTCACTGACCTCTTGTCTCCCAATTTAAAAAAGAATCTAGTTCTTTACCATCCCAGTACTAGTTTCAGATCTTTCACCATCTTTTTTCCCCCCTGAGTAGTTTCTGAGCTACTTTTGAAAACTAAATAATGGGTAAGGGAGTAGGAGCTGCCATTCTCAGTGGGTTAACTCCAGAGCCATTTTGGTTAATTTTCTTACCCCAAGTCTGAAAGCAAGGGATACTCATTCTGTGAAGTTTGCCTCCTGGCTCTGCAATTAGTCATGGTTCCTATAGCTGATGTACTGGCACAGGCCAAGGACCAGCTGAAGCATGGTGGCCAGCCATCAGGCACTACTGTGCCCATTTAGAGTTTTTCCCAAGCTTCAGTGTAACAAAGTCTTATCTCCTCTTATTCTTAATTGGTGGCCTCAAGTCAGGCATATTTTGTCTGGCAGATGATTCCATTCCAGAGGGAATTCTATTCTTTGAAAGAAGTTTCCCCAGAGGCAACCAGGTAAGTAAGAACTGAGGCACAGTTCTCTTATAAGATGATGGATAGATGTGATGACCTGAAATTTCCTGGCACACAGTGAAAAATAAAATATTAAAAACCAGCTATAGCCCTTTGTCATGACTAGAGGCATTGTAAATTGGAACAGTCCTTCGGGAAAGCAGTTTGATGATATGTATCAAGAATCTCAAAATTACTCCTGCTTTTTGACTTTGTAATTCTACTTTATTTAAGAAATTACTCTAGGGGTGCCTGGGTGGCTCAGTCGGTTGAGCGGCCAACTTCAGCTCAGGTCATGATCTCGTGGTCCGTGAGTTCGAGCCCTGCGTCAGGCTCTGTGCTGACAGCTCAGAGCCTGGAACCTGTTTCAGATTCTGTGTCTCCCTCTCTCTGACTCTCCCCTGTTCATGCTCTGTCTCTCCCTGTCTCAAAAATAAATAAAACATTAAAAAAAAAGAAATTACCCTAAATGTAAATATATATGGATTTCAGCATTAGTATTATTTATAATAGTGAAAAATTGCAAACAATCTGAATGTCCAAAATAAGTGAATGGTTAAAAAGTTATTATACATCTCCTTTATGGAGCCATTACATTGATGATTTCAAAAACTATGTAAAAATATGGATAGTTGATTATATTCCAATACTAATTTTCAAATATACAGAATATAAGATACAGTTGTTTTTCTGTATGTTGTTCTATGCAGGTATTATAATGACAGAATTCAACTCAAACTAGTTTAAGCTAAAAAGAAAAGTAGACTAGGGGTGCTTGGGTGCCTCAGTCAGTTGAGTATCCAACTTCAGCTCAGGTCACGATCTCATGGTTGTGAGTTCAAACCCCACATCGGGCTCTGTGCTGACAGTTTGGAGCCTGGAACCTGCTTTGGATTCTGTGTCTCCCTCTCTCTCTCTCTGCCCCTCCCCCGCTCATGCGTGCTGTCTCTCGCTCTCTCTTTTTCCCCCAAGTGAGTGGGGGAGAGGCAAAGAGAGAGAGGGAGACACAGAATCTGAAACAGGCTTCAGGCTCTGAACTGTCAGCACCGAGCCGGATGCGGGCTCAAACTCAGGAGCAGAGAGATCATGACCTGAGCTGAAGCCAGACGCTCAACTTACTGAGCCACTCAGGTGCCCCCCAAAATTTTTAAAAAAGGAAACTAGGGGTGCCTGGGTGACTTGGTCGGTTGAGCATCCAACTTCGGCTCAGGTCATGATCTCGCAGTCTGTGAGTTCGAGCCCCACATCGGGCTCTGTGCTGACAGCTCAGAGCCTGGAGCCTGCTTTGGATTCTGTGTCTCCCTCTTTCTCTGCCCCTCCCCCGCTCATGCTCTGTCTCTCTCTCTCTGACAAAAATAAATAAACATTAAAAAAAATTTTTAATGAAACTAGACTATAAGGACACTAGGATTTCTCATAGTATTCAAGGGTAGATGTGCCCTACAAACCTTAGAAGGGCAGAGGAAGTTCTAGAACCAGAGCCTCTGAAGGACTTTCTCTATCTCTTATGTTTGCTTCTTTCTGAACATCAGCTTTATTCTTATCTCCCTGCCCAGTGGCTTTCTCTACTACCTACCTAATCTACAGTCTTGAGCTTTACCTCTCCTCTTGGTCCCACTTCCTATTCTGGGGGAGACCCTGATTGGCTCCACCTGGTCCAAGCAAGGGTGGGACCTGGAACCCACCCCTGTGGACTATGAGGAGAAACACCAGCTTCCAGAGAGGGAAACCCCAGAGTGTTGCTACTGTGGTATACACACAAGACTTAAATATACTAGGACATTCACAGAGGTTGTCTCAAGGTAGTGAAACTAAAAATTATTTTTAAGAAATTTAGCACATATTAGTTTATAATAGAAAAATCTATTAAGCTTGCCATGGCTAGGCTATGATTGTTATTAGGCCTGGGGTAAGCAGAACTCTTCTCCATTTTGGTTCTCTCGATGAGAGCCACCACAAAATACTACAGCTTGGTGGTACTTGTTTTTGGTAATGAATTTTATCAAGTTGTTTAAGGAAACAGATAAGTCTCAGTTAATCACAGGACCAATTTAAGCTCTCAAACTCTAGCTGTAGCATAAAAATCCTTCCTTCTTTTTGGTTAACTTTGCCTTGACCCATTGAATCTATTTCAGTTTTCATTTTCCCAAGAATTAATGCTTGGGGGTGAGGACAGAGGTTACCTTTCTTGTGGGAAAGCTAAAATTGAATTGTGTCTCTACCTCGACTCACTCATGCAGTCTACAAGACAAAGGCAAAATTGTTCAGCACCACGGAGAGCGTTTTTCATCCTGTCAACCAGATCAAGGGCAGGTGAAAAGATGCTAGAAGCCCAGCCAGTCTGATCTCCTTACACTTCTGGCTAGTCATCAAGTACCCCCTTTCCCCCAACCTCTTACTATTCAAACCCTTCCTTTACCTATCTAGGCTTTTAGGAATGAACTCCCTTAACTTTCTACCTGCCTTTCTGCCTCCATGTTATTTGCATCCCTCACTCATATTCACCCATCTTCCATTTCAGTAAGTATCCTTCCTCCTCTGGTCCAAGGCTCTGTTTCCATCTCCTCCTCAAAGACCATGACCTACAAAACATCTCCTTTTCTACCTAGCTTCCTTCCCCTCCATCTAGGACATTTGTCAGATGTCCCACAGTTTCAAAGAAATTCTTCAACTCCAGAGTTCCCTCTGGCTGTCATTTATTCTCATTCCTTCTCTTCTCCATCTAGCTCCTTGAAAAAATATTCATGTTCACTGTTTCTGCTTTCTCTTTTCCTATTCCTTCCTAAATCCTCTATAATCTGGATTCTGTTCCTACTCTTCAACTAAAACTTTTTTGAGGCCACCTATGACTTCCTTATTTCCAAACATTGTCTGTATCTTCTGGGACTCAACTGGTTTTTTGGCACTGTTGATAATTATTGGGAGCTCCCTAAGGATGGGGCTCTTTTCCATTTATATTTATGAACCACAGGCCTGCCATTGATAAATAACTGAAGAAAATGTTGCATGTTAGAGTAAGGAGAGAGAGAAGGCAGAATGCTCCCTGGTCAGGCCCCTCCTCATCCTGTGGAGGGAGTACTTTTTCCATAAATACCTCCCCACGTAATCTAGGACCCAACCTGTATGATGCTAGGGCTGCATCTGTGAGCCAGTCACCCCTAGAACATACTGTCCATGATTGTGTGGGCCTTATGGAACCTGTACTAATAACTTTATAACTAGCACAGATGTATTACTCAATATGTATTATACTGAAGTGCTTACATATATTAACTCATTTTAACCTCACAAGAACATTTGACATAGGTATTAAAATTAGTCCCATTTATAAATAAGGAAATGGACACCAAGGACACCTAAATGGAGGTGGACATCTCAAGATAAATAAACATTTTAAAAATTAAAAAAAAAAATACAGTTGCATGCTCTGCTGACTGACCCTGTCAGGCACCTCAAGTTAATGGATTTTAAATTTTTTTTTAAGCAGGAGAACTGTTTCTCCAACCAAAATTTTATAGAAAGGCTAGTATATAAATGAAATAAAAGAGTATCTCCATTCTCCATACTCTTGCTTCGCTCTTGGACTCAGCCCCACCCACGGCACAGGGTTCAGGGAACACAGTTTAATGAAAATCACTGGACCAGGCTAACTCTAAGGATTCTCCTAGCACTTTTGCCTTCCTCTAATTATATTGGCTTTGCACTGGCCATTAGCCTATATATCCTGTCCCAGAAACAGTGAGACTGGACTATTAATCATTTCTGCAGTCTGTGGAGAATTTGTTTGAAGGGTTGCAGAAACATGGGTTGCTGTTAGAGATGCATTTCAATGTCTGTCTCTGCTGAGTGTTTAATAATTTTGCTAATCCTCACTCTAGTTCCTGGATCTAGCTAACTCCTGTCAGATGTCCTTGGGGGGCATTTTAAATTCTCCCTGATTTCTTGGAGCCAGACATTTCCTTCTGCCTGGATTTTCTCTGATACTTAACATTCATGAATATTTCACATTTAACCTGATTACATTTCCATGTGATGGTCATGGTGCATTGACTGTATTTCTCAGGGAAGACATACAGGAAGCCCACAGTAAAGGCTTGAATTTTCAGGCACAGTGCCAGATATCTTTGTTCTTGCCACTAAGATGGCCTATCATGGCCAGTGACAGGTGAGATGCTGTATGGTGGACTTTGCACAGGACTTCTCAAGCTTAGGGTTCTGCACCCTGGCTTATAACCCAAAGGAACTGGTGGTTTCTCTCAGGGATCAAAAGCCACCAAGACCTGCCCAGTGGTGGCAAGGACCAAATGTGGCTCTCTGTGACCAGAATTGCTCAACAGCTTCCCAGGCCCCACTCAAACTCTATCCTCTGCATAGTCTCCTTCCAATGTTACCATTTCCATCCAGTACCTCCAGCCTGAGAGAAGCAACTCTGATGAACTCACCTGGACTGAAGGGGGAGAGGTGCCTGAGGGGTTCATGTGTTTAAAGTCAGCCCCAGGGAAAGGACAGTGAGACTTATATGGATTGATGCGAGCGTTACGGAGAAGATGCATGATTGGGAAGTCCATAGATTTAGAATGTTAATGCAAACTGTAGAAGACATCAGGTCTCCCCAAGGAGAGAGAGGTGGGCTGAGGGCAGGACTCTGTGGAAGAGACAAAGGGCTGTGGGACAAGATGAAAATGATGGTTAAGGAGGCAACATGAGTGAAGGAGAACAGTGTCCTCAAAGCCAGAAGAGGAAACCATATCCAAATGGATGGGATATGTGTATCATGTGAGAAGTGCTACAGAAAAAGTAATGTGACTAAGGAAATTGGAAAGGTGCCAATGCTTCTCTGGTAGGGTCCCTCAGGCATGTTTATTGGCTTTACCCTTTAAGAAGCCATCAGTCTGCTTTGAGAGTGAGTCCTACCTATGGCCTAAGGGGAAAGCCAGAACCCAGCTGTCAAGTCTTCATGCCCCCTGCAGGTAGCACCTCAGAGCTGTTTTGGCTGCAGAGAGGTATGTCAGGGCCACTAGAGGCCTGCTTCTCCAAGTTTTCAGGGGACAAGGGGACAAGTGCTATCCATAAGGAGTCTCTCAAGAAGGAACTGAGACAAGGAAGCAGAGAATAAAGGATTGGAGAGGACTGCAGCATGAGAAGTTGCCTGAGATGGAGGCACTGCAGCACCCCACTTTTTCTGAGCCCTGTCCCCTACAATACCAGCTAAGGGGTGGGGGTCAGAGTAGAGGAGAGAGGCCCAGGTTCTGCCCTCAGGAGGTCACATACCACTGTGGTGACAACAGCCCATCCAGGGTCTCTCTGGATGGCCTGAAGGAACACAGGCAAGGCCAAGATTTCCCTCCCAAACATTCTAGACTTTTTCTTTTCCCCTTGATGACAAGCATGTTTTCATCCCCTCATCTCATTCTAAATGCAACAGAAGCTACCATAATGGTTATATGTCCTTCCCTTGCTGGGTCACTCAGATCCCTGAACCTGACACTGTAGGACCAATCCTGGGGCATTCTACCTGTCTGTCTGCTGTCTGCATCTCCAGAAGCAGAACAGGCACAGCCTTGGGTACACTGTGCAATTTTCAGACTTTGGGCATACCATTCTTTTTAAATTTTTTTTTTTCAACGTTTATTTACTTTTGGGACAGAGAGAGACAGAGCATGAACGGGGGAGGGGCAGAGAGAGAGGGAGACACAGAATCGGAAGCAGGCTCCAGGCTCTGAGCCATCAGCCCAGAGCCTGACGCGGGGCTCGAACTCACAGACCGCGAGATTGTGACCTGGCTGAAGTCGGACGCTTAACCGACTGCGCCACCCAGGTGCCCCAAGGCATACCATTCTTTAGTCCTAGGCAGTTTCTCATGGAGAATGTGAATGACTCCAGCCCCTTCCAATGGACTAAAGCAGGGTAAGCCAGGGCCCTAGACCTTGTAGTAGAGGTTTGGCATGTTTTAAAGGAAACAGTGAGGCTGGATTACTGAGCAGCATAAGACTAACTGGTCACCAGCTAATTTGCTTGTTATTCATCTTCTAACCTACCATACCCGGCCAACATTTCAGGTTCTCCAGGGGATACTGTTTAGGACTTATCTGTGAAATGGAGAAGTCCTCATGAGGATTCTTTTTGTCCTGTGGCTGCAGCCTTAAAATCTGGCCTGGCTTGCCCAGTCAGTTCTCTGGATCCTGTGAAGGGACCCATACAATGCTAGAAAAAGAAAGTCTATCTTAGGGAGCATCTACTCTGACCTTTATCCAGACTTAAACTCATAGCAACCTGAAAATACCTTACCAAACAACTGCATAAGAAGAGCTCTGAAGAACAGGGCAATTAGTATGGGAGGTTGAACAAAGAGATCCTGTGGGTTAAAGGAATCACAGTAGGCTTTCTAAGAGGAGGCTGGATCACACAGGACTTTGAAGAAAGACACCCAGGTGAGTGTAAGTGGGGCTGAGATTCATGGCTCTTTACCCAGTTCAGGGTCTTCCTTCCAGGGTGTATGGGTCTGCCCTTCCCTCCTCAAATCACCTGCCTACTTCCAGGGGTTAATGCCCCCCAAAGTATGGGTAGGAGGACCAGCTTCAGGGCTGAGAGCAGCCCCTTTTCACTTCCTAACAATTCTGTCTCTGCTTTCTCCTCAACAGGACCCAGCCGCCGCCTCCATCTCAGACGGGGACTGTGACGCCCGGGAGGGTGAGTCAGTAGCCATGAATTACAAACCATCCCCGCTCCAAGTGAAGCTGGGTGAGTGTGTCTGGGGGGTGAGGGAGATGTGGGGAGTGGACAAGGTGCTCTGGGCTGGGTCTGCAATGAGGTGGCACAAATAAACCAACTCAGACTAGATGATTCCAAGACTCAAGCCACCAAGTCATTGGCACTACCAGACACCTTATCTCCTGCAAGGCAAAGAAGGAAGTCATAGTCCTCTGCAGTGCCTGGAGCTCTAGGAGGCATCTCTGAGGCCAAGAAGACTCCAGGTGTTCCAGGGATAGCTCCCATGGAACCCCAGATAGAGGATTAGAAGTTCCACCAAACACTACACAAGGCTGGGAAGAAGCTGCCTTAGAAGCAGGGTGTCAGTTACTATGTTTAAGGGGTAGAAAGGAGTAAGGATCCCAAAATCTAGAAACTGAGATCCTTTCCCCATTTCTTCCTCACCCATCCGGAGATCTCAAGGTCTAGTTGGCTCCTGTTTGGAGGGGTTTTTTAGTAAGCCCAAATATCTCTGTACCCCCTTACCCTTGGGGGTTTATTTCATGTCCACTCTGAAATCAGTCTCTGTTGCAGCCTGCTTCTTTGAAGTCACTTGGCTCCCAAGCACTGCCCCTACCTCCTGCAGCTGCTGTTCTCACTTCACCCTACACCTAACACTGCCTTTCTCCCTTCAGGGACCAAAATTTTGCTCACCAAAGGCTGCTGCTATAACAGACTTACTAAAATTTGGTTTCATGAAGAGGAATTACAACACAGTGCATCCAGGAAGGAGTTTATAATTAAATACAACATATCAGTATCCTTCAAAACTTCTCTGCCATCCCTGTCATCCTTTTGGCCATTTTCTCCTCAGACTCCAGCTGCCCGCCAAATACTGGACCTTTCCTTGGTCCTGGGAGCCTTTCCCCATTCATTGTAAAACTTCTCCCTCTGTAGCTGCCAGAACTCCTTTTCACAGAATACTATTCTTTTATTCAGCTTTGGGGTTTTTGTTGTTGTTGTTGTTGTTCTTGTGGTGTGTGTGTGTGTGTGTGTGTGTGTGTGTGTGTGTGTGTTTGGTGTATTTTTGTTTTTGCTTTTGTTTTGTTTTTGTTTTTTACCTTGCTTCTCTCATTCCAGACTATATCCAGGGATCTCCTCATGCTGTTTTTCTAAACAAGAGAACAGTTCTCTCAGTGGAATTTGTTCATCTTCCCAAGACACCAGACTCAAACTGCAACCAGTTTTATTTGTTCATTACTGTTTAACAAGTATTTTAACTTCTCCTTTTACTCTCCCTCACCACATTCTCCTTCCCAGAGACAATCATTCTAAGCCTTTTTAGTTTTTCTTGTTTTATTTTCTATTTTAACACAAGTGGTATCATACTGTACACATTTTTCTAAAACGTTTTTTGTTTCTGTTTTCCACTTAATGCCTTGGAGCCCCTGCCAATGTCAGTACATAGAGATTAAGTTCACACTTTTTTTTAAGTTTATTTTTTTATTTTGAGAGAGAAAGCACGCACACATGCACACTCATGAGCAGCAGAGGGGCAGAGAGAGGGAAAGAGAATCCCAAGCAGGCTCCACACCCAGCACAGAGCCTGATGCAGGGTTCTATCCCACCACCATGAGATCACGACCTGAGCCAATATCAAGAGTCACATGCTTAACTGACTGACCTACCCAGGTGCCCCTAACTTCACACTTTTAAATGGTTGCACAGTAGTCCATAGTTTGGTTTTTCCAGTTTATTGTTTGCATTTTTTCACCATTTCAAACATGCTTTTAAAATAACACTTTTTTTCCCCTCCCCATTATATTACCACCAAAGCTCCTCATGAAAATTCACGACCTCGTCCCAGTTGGACTCAAGATAATCACCACTGGGAACTTTAAGGCAAATTGCACCCCCTAGAGTCATGGAATGGTAATGGCAGCTGCTGCCTGCTGGAAAGAAGCTGGGAAAAAACTGGAATCAGATGAGCAGTGGCAGAGAGAGGGTCAGAGACTGAGATATGAGAGACTAAGAGACATGGAGATCAGGGGAAATTTCAGAGTCACAGTAGCTGGAAAATCCCATTCCATCCTTCCTCTCTGGAGCTAGTAGTTATTTTATGAGAGCTTTCCCCTAGTATCCCTCTCCACTCATCATCCCTTTTTCCACATCTGGGCTTAAGATGAATAGGAAAGGGTAGACAGGCCTCCTTCAGGACCCAGGCAGCTACTGGCTACTGGTAACAGTGCCACATACTAGGCAGAGGGTCACCTGGTGACCAGATCCATGGATCTGGTAGACTCTAGAGCCTTGGAGAACTCAGAGGCTGGCACCACAGTCAGAAGTATAGCCAGAGGAGCTCCCCAGCCTCCTGCCCCTCACCCAGCTAGCCGCATTCTGCCCCTCTCACTCAACAATTTCAGTTGCTCATTTAGCTTCTGCATTAATGCCAAACTCCTGTCTGGCATTCAAGGCCTTCATGCTCTGGGTTGTAACCAGAGCCCCCAACCCCTTAGCACAGGACCTAAGACATAATGGTGATGGATGGTTTTTGAATAAATGCCTGAGTAAATGTATCCTAATTTTCTAACCTGACCTCCCTCCAACTTCACTCCTCCATCCCATCTGGAGCCATACTTATTCTCTTCACTTCTAAATGCATTTTTGTATATGCAATCCCTCCTTAAAATGCCGTCCTCTCTCCTCTGCAAGAAGCCTTGACTTCTCCATCCTTCTCCTTCATCACTCCCTCTCCAGCCTTTCTTTGGCATCAAGCACACACTAACTGCCCCACATTGGAGTACAGCTCCTGGAAGACAGGAGTCAACCTCTTCCTGTTGCCCCTCACTATCTGCCTCAGGTTGTGCAGGGCCAAGTACTGTCTCCACCAAGCAGCAGGGCCTGGAGTTGGGATCCCTGCCTCAGTTCCTAGAGAAGGAAGGGGTTTCACAATGGAGCCCCAGCCCAGCCAGCCCTGAGCAGTGAGGTAGGGTGGCCCTGGGAGCAGGACACAGCTTCCTTCCCATGTTCTCCTGCAGAGAAGCAGCGGGAGCTGGCCCGGAAGGGCTCTCTGAAGAATGGCAGCATGGGTAGTCCCGTCAACCAGCAACCCAAGAAGAACAATGTCATGGCCCGGACAAGGTAGAGGCCCCCCAATCCCACCTGGACCCTGCCAGTCAACATTTATTTCTGCTCTTCCTACGCTTCTCCTTCTTCCCTCCCTCCTCAGTCCCAGTTCCTCTCTGAGAGGAGAGTCTCAACAGGATCCAAGGGACAGGGGGGAGTGGTGGGTCAGGGCCTAACCCTGTTCCTCACCAGGCTACATGCTCCAGTTGCCAATCCAATCCCCTAAATTTTCTACCCAGGCTTGTCGTCCCCAATAAAGGCTACTCCTCGCTTGACCAGAGCCCAGATGAAAAGCCACTGGTCGCCCTTGACACGGACAGGTGTGTACAGGGATGTTGGGGCAGCCAGGCAAGCCACAGAAACTTGTGTGAACATACAAGTGGGCTGTACAGGCCATACCTGCTATATTGTCAGAACAATTGGGTTGTTCCTCAGATAGCCAGGAGCTCTCCAAGGATGAATCCTCCAGGGAATGGAATTTTTTATCTGGAGGTGGGAAGAGCAGAGAGAGGAAAAGGGGATTGGTACAGTCTGATGCTATCCTGGGACAAGTGATCCAATAGCTTCCCCCTTGAATAGGCCCTGATTCGATGTTCCCTGCTGCTGGGAACACACCTGGCTACACTTGAACTTTGGGAAAACCCAACAAGCCATGGGGGGTTTGAGACTAGAAAAAGGTGAGAGGATGGGGGCAAAGGGTGTACAGCTCTATTTAGGAGGAGGTTAAGGGTAGCAATTTTAGAAGGGTGGGGCTAGGGAAGCTGAGCATTTGTGCGGCAAGCACAATTTTTATTTAGATCTGTTATTTGAAAGCATAGGGGAGGGGTATTAGGTATTGACTAAGGGGTTAGGAGGTAGGATGCAGGGAGTTTTAATATTTAATATCAGGGAATCACTACCTCTCTGTCTTCTTTCTTCCACCACCAGCGATGATGACTTTGACATGTCCAGATATTCCTCTTCTGGCTACTCCTCTGCTGAGGTGAGGCCCCACTCCTTAGGGCCCTCCACACACCTGAGCAGGACCACCTCCATCCAGAAAAGGGGGTGCGACCAACACCAAATCACACCCTGAGGGGAGCAGTGGACAAAGCTAGGTGGAGCCTCATGGGAGTGGGGCATAATGGGGCAGGGCCTGGGGTGGGACAGTTAAACAGCCTGGAGGCTGTTAAAACACTGGCTTCAAGTGTGGAGAGCCCAGTTTTAGGGGCAGGGCTTGAGCCTGGGGTTAGAACAGGGTCATTAAACAGAATGGAGTGTGAAATACAGGCTATGCTTTATGGGGGTCAGCCAAATAGAGAC
The DNA here is from genome assembly GCF_016509475.1 of Prionailurus bengalensis. Classification (NCBI taxonomy): domain Eukaryota; kingdom Metazoa; phylum Chordata; class Mammalia; order Carnivora; family Felidae; genus Prionailurus; species Prionailurus bengalensis. The sequence goes on along the minus strand of NC_057359.1, from coordinate 56,335,273 downwards.
AGAAGTTGCCCCAAGAATGGGATGCCCTTTGTAGAGAGGTGGGGCGTCCAGGATGTACCTGTAAGAAGTGAGACCAGAACTTAGGCTGGGGCCTAAGGAGTGGCAAAGCCAGGCATTTCGGTGATCTGGGATGGGACTGAGTTAGGTGCAGTTGGCCTGGGGATGCAGCCGGCTGTGGGTGGTGCCTCAGGATTGCCCTGAGCCTGACCTCCCTCCCCTTTGTCTACAGCAGATCAACCAAGATTTGAACATCCAGCTGCTGAAGGACGGCTACCGGTTAGATGAGATACCTGATGACGAGGACCTGGACCTCATCCCCCCCAAGTCCGTGAACCCCACCTGCATGTGCTGCCAGGCCACGTCCTCCACCGCCTGCCATATTCAGTAGCGGGCGGGGCATTTGCGGCCGCCTGGGGCAGGGCCCCCGAGGGTCAGGCTGGACAGGGTAGGGGCCAACCCCTCCCCAGCTCTTCTGCCTGCCCCCGGCCCTGTGTCCCCTACAGCCGCCAACCTCGTAACAGTCATTGCTTCCTCCTATGGTAGGACGTGTACCTCTGTGTGTTCATGGAGCCGGAGAAACCAAAACCGGGTCTTTCTCCATCCCGGGGGCTGAGGAGCGGTGGGGGCTGTTTGTTCAGTTACTTGGGGGACCTTGCCCAGCACCCTGCCCCGCCTCCCCAAAGCTGCAGTGGGGTAGGGGAGAGAAAGGACTAGACATCAGGGAGGACAACACTAATGGGTGGGGGAGGGATCATGAAGCCAGGGGCTTGGCCCCACCCCAGTGAAGCCATGAGTCCCCCAGCCCAGCCTGACAAGGAAAGGGGCTGGGAGGGAGAAAGGTCCAGGGCTGTGGGAGCAGGGCCCAGCACCTCAGAGCCCCTTCCACATGCCCCCTGCCAGCCCATATAACTTTTTGTGTTTCCCCCTCATCTCCAGATGGGAAGCCTGGCAAAGCTGCCCAGTGGAATACTGTCCCCCATCCATAGAATCACTGCCTTCTTCCTCCTTTTTGCCCCATTCACCCCATTCCGTACTCTCTGGGTCATGGAGGAGGGTAAGGTGGGCCTTAGAGATAGGCCAGAGTTTGGGGTGATATGATCTGTCCTCACCCACCCCCCAACCACTGCATCTATTTCTCTGCCGACTCCTCCCATCCCCTATGCTTCTGTTCATTGGTCTCCATCCCAGCCTGGAAGCCAGAGGTAAGGCTGGGCCCTGAATGCCCCATTCCCATCTCTCTCTAGCCCAAGATCCCAAAATGCTGCTTCCTAGTAAGAATCTTCAAGGAAGCAAGTTTAGGAGAATATAGTGGTTGCATTGCATGTTTACGGTAGGGAGAACCTGGCAGAATGGGTGTGTGTCTGAGGCTGGCAGGGCATGTATCTGTGTCTATGTGTTGGGAGAGGTCTGTTTCTGTCACAGATGTGAGTGTCCGTGGTGGGGAAGTGACTGTGTGGTCTGTTAACAGTGTAAGAGGCTGCTCGGCAGTGGACTGAGAGCCCTGGACCTGGAGTCAGAGGCTGGGGTTGTGGCCCTGGCTCTGGCACCCTTTCTGTGATCTTCAGCAAGTCACTTGTGTTCTCTGGGCTTCAGTTTCCTCAACTGTAAAATGAGCAGTGTCTGAAATTATTTTTAAGATCTTTTCAAACCTAAAGGAATTTCTTCATAGGAATTTCCATGGAGGTGTGTAGGAAGGTCTCTATGTGTCTTTGAATGCACCTCATGGGCATCCTGAGTTGTATGTCTGTGTGAAAAGGAGAGGGGAAGTTCCTAAGGGACCTGTGTATGTTTGGGATCTTTTTGGGAATACATGTGTGTGTGTCTGTGAACATGTATGTGTGGGAGGGTATATGTTGTGTGTGTAACTCTGTGAAGTGTCTGTGAGTCAGAATGTGTGTACTGCTGCTTCTGCTGCTGGTGCTGGTCGGGGGGAGAGGGCAGAAAAGCTGAGGATGAAAATCAAGAGCTAGGAGGTTACCAGGCCCACCCACTACTCCCCACCCCTGCCAACTGGGCATTGTAGACCTGCCCCTGTGTGAAGAAAAATGAAAGCACAGATAGCCTAAGACTGCTCAGGTTTCATGCCCACAAGCCCCATATCCAAGGACCAGGGTATACACTCCCCATCTCTCCATGCTGACAACCCACACATATTGGTGTATCCACTCTCATATGTACCACTCACGTGCTGCAAGCATGCAAGAGGACACATGTACAGCCCACTCCCTGGATGTCATTCCTGGGAGATGGGAGCTGAAGGAGGGTGAAGGTAGTGAGAAGAAAGAATGAGGCTGCTGGCTTAGGAAGGGTAGCACCTCTCTGTGCACCACACCTATGGACTGCCAACTCCAAAGTTTTGAGGTGCAGCTCTCTACCTTCAGTTCCTCCAACCCATCCCTACCTCCTCTAGCAGCGACCCTGGTTAAGTGGTGAGAAAATGCCAAAGGGAGGCAAGAACAAAGAAGGCACTTACAGGTCCTACAGGGTTCGTACTGGCCCCCATCTGAGCCTATCTCTCCCATCCTGGTCAGCATCCCCATCCTGTCATCTGGGCCCCAGAGCCAAGCTTCCTACCACTACTACCATCACCCTGGGCTCCCTGATTCACCCTTCTAGAACATGGGTACCTCCTCTTTTCTGGACAGGGCCCCCATGAGGGCTCATATACATTACTGCCTTTGCTGCTGACTTGCTCTATGACTGGCCCACTGCTCAACCTCTCTGGCCCTGAGAAATCAGGGAAAAGCTCCCTACCCACAGGACATACTAGTTCCCTGGCAGGCAAGGGCTTCCAACTGAGGCAGTGTACAAGTGGTGGAGAGAAGTAGGAAGCTGGCAACCAGCACCTTCTGGGTCTAGGAGAGTGTGTGGTTCCCTCCTTCCCTATCTGGGATGTTGGAGGGGAGGAATCGAGGCCTTAGCTTGCCCCCCTGTCATCCTTCCCCCTTGTAGATACTGCCTTAACACTCCCTCCACCCTCAGCTCTGGCTGCCAACCAGCCAGGTTTCTCCGTGCTCACTAATTTATTTCTAGGAAGGTGTGTGGAAGACATGAGCCGTGTATAATATTTTTTTTAACATTTGCATTGCAGTATTGACCATCATCCTTGGTTGTGTATTGTGTAACACAAATAATGGTATTAAAAGCATCAAATAAGCCAGCCTCAGCTCCCTACCTGGGTTGTGGGCAAGGGGAAGGTGGTCTGGGAAGGAGAGAGAACTGATTCTCTGAATACACATTTCAGTCTGCCTCCACTCATGGGTTCGAGGCCAGGCCTGCCACTGACCTTCTACATGACCCTGGACAAGTCGCTTGATGCCTCGTAACCTCCATTTCTCTTCATCAAAGTGAGAAGTTTGGCCTAGAAGATCTCCAGAGACCTTCTGAACTCTTGGGCTTGGAAGTTGGGCTTTTTTAAAGAGGCTTGAGGTGGGGCGCCTGGGTGGCTCAGTTGGTTAAGCGTCTGACTTCAGCTCAGGTCATGATCTCGCCATCCGTGAGTTTGAGCCCCACGTCAGGCTCTGTGCTGATGGTTCAGTGCCTGGAGCCTGTTTCAGATTCTGTGTCTCCCTCTCTCTCTGACCCTCCCCCCCATTTATGCTCTGTCTCTCTCTCTGTCTCAAAAATAAATAAATGTTAAAAAAATTTTTTTAAATAAATTAATAAATAAAGAGGCTTGAGGCAGTAAGAGGCTGGGGGTGGGAAGGGAATTGGATCTCCTCATCTCTCCAGGGATGGGGCTGAGCCAGGTGATATCATAATGGGCAGTGCCCATCCTAGAGGGGAAAGCAGGGTGGGGTAGGAGCAGGAAGGTTGTAGGGGAGAGAAGCTGAGAGATCCTCCATAGGAGGGGTCACAGCAGCTAGCGGCACCTGCCGGGGTTGGAGGTGTGGGCTATCTGGGAGGCGGTGGAGGTCACTGATGTCTTACAGGAGTCCTTGGTAGGTAAAGCCCACCACGACATCCCCTAGATCTCACTATGTTCCTCTTCTCCCGTAAGACCAAGACCCCCATCAGCACCTACAGTGACTCCTACAGGGCTCCAACCTCTATCAAGGAGGTCTATAAAGACCCACCTCTGTGGGCCTGGGAAGCCAACAAGTTTGTGACCCCGGTAAGTGGGGGCTGGGTGGGCTGGCAGGCCAGAGTGTATGGTCATGTGTGTCTGAATGACTGGTAGTGTGTGGTTGTCATTATGTGTTTGTAATTATTTGTAGCTGTGTGTGTGTGTGTGTGCGTACACACGCGTGTGTGTGTTTTATTCATTTGCCTAGTCATGGAATTTATAATAATATATAAAATAGTACAAAATTCTGCCCTCATGGTGCCCTGTTACCCCAACAGAGGAGGAGGGGAAATACAGATAATTATCAAGAAATAAACAAGTTTTATAAATTATCCAAAATGCTATGTAGGAAATAAACAGATTAATGGAAATAGAAAGTAACCAGGCAGAACTACTTAAATAGAGAGGTCATGGAAGAGCTCTTTCTCGTGGTGACATTGAACTGAGACTGGAAAGATAAGAGAGAAGAACTAGCTCTGTGAAGAGCTCAAAGAATAGGGTTCCAGGCAAAGTGATCAGAAAATGCAAAGGCCCTAAGGCTGCCTGTGGGATATGCCAGGAAATGTGCTATAGGCATGTTTTCATGAATATGTATCACAATCTTCTTGTGTCTGTATGTCTGTGCTTGAAGGTAAGTGGTCAAGTGGGTCTGTGCTGCTTTCACAAAATGGAGACAAGATCTGTGAGTCTACTTGTGACTCTGCTTAAGAGAATTTATCTGTGTGTACCATCCAACAAATGGTGAGTATCTACATGTGCCAGGCACAATGCGGATACAACAATGAAAGCCCAGGCTGTGCCTTTGAAGAGCTCTCAGCAAACAAGGAAACAAAGTAGGGTTGCCCAGTGGATGTACTGGTACAAGAGCTGGAAAGGGGAAAGCATTCCTGGGCAGGTCTACTAAAAGATACTGAAGGAGGAGGCTTCCAGCAGAAAAGAGTTATGGGAAAGGGCAACCTAGAGACAGGGATCCACCAGGAATTAAGAACCGGAGCAGAGAGAGAGGCTAGCCTATGGTGAGAGGAGCCACAGTGGTAGGAGATTTGGAGGCAGAGTTGGGGCTCAGGGCTAGGCTCACAGTGAGGCGGTGAAGGATGAGGGAGGAGGGTATAGGTGAGAGATAAGGAGAGACTGTGACAGTGAAAAAGGAATTTTTTTAATAGGAGAGAATTTTTAAAATAATGTTTATAAAATAAATACATGCTCAATGCAGAAAATTGGGATAACTCAGACAAGCACAAAGAAGAAAGGCCTATAATCTCACTATCCAAATTAACCATTGTTAATTTATTTTATATGCCCTTTCAGGAAGCAAGTATCTTTTATGGAAATGGTGTCACATTGTATACTAACATTTTGAATCTTGCCCTTTTCACACAACCACATATCCAGGTACATTTTCTTGTGTAAAAATATTCTATAATGTCATTTTAATAACTCTATGGTATTTTATTTTATGAATGTACCAAAATATATTTAAGGAATCTTATTGGAAATTTATATTATTTATAAAATTTTGCTAGTATAACCATTTGTGTACATCTGTAGACTTCAACTATTTTCTTAGGATAAATTCTCAAACATGAAATTGTTGGGGGAAATGATATACACACTTCAAAAACTTTTGATACACACTTCAAATTGCTATAATAAGGGTTATATGATTTACATGCCCATCAGAAAAATATGAGAGTGCCTGCCTGCTTTTTGACATTCAATAGGAGGGAATTTTAAAAAGTAGAACAATAGCTTTTGGTCACCATCTAGATATAAAGAAGAGAGGACAGATAAGGAATACTCCTGGGTTTGGGGCTCTGGCAACTGGAGGAGAGTTCTATCAACTGAGATTTGGAATTGCAGATTAAAAAGAGATTTGGAGTTCATTTTGGGACAAAAATATTCAAGGACTTCCAAGAGATATCTGGTGAGTAGTTGGATATATTATGTGAAGCAAAGGGAAGAGGTTTGGCCTACAGATACAGATTTTGAAATCAACATACCGTGGTAGCTAAAGTCATAGGAGTGAATGAGATTGCCAAGGAAGAGTAAGAAGGAGGTCAAGGGTGGACTTCAGAGAATATTGATTGTTTAAGAGGAAAGTAAAGGAAGAAGAGCCATAAAAGGAGACTGGGTGATAGGAGGAAAACCAAAGAGAAACCAACAAAGACAGCATTATTAGACAAAGGTCAGAGTCAAATGTCGACACAGATGTGGATCTCTTGGATATAGTAACCCTTAGTAATCTGGCCAGACAGCTTCAGTGAGTGGAGACGTGTGAAATCCAGACAGCAGTGAGATTAAAAATGAAGGAAAGGCTTCTCCTTCTGGTAGTATGGTGACCTAGAAACTCTAAAGGGCCCTCCTGCTTCAAAACGACTAGGTCTTGCATAACAGTTTTTATTTTGTTTTGGACTCTCATGGAGATGAGTGGTAAGTATACTTAGAAGGAGGCCCTGAGGATGAATGCCAATATCAGCCCTATAAGCAGGAGTTTATAAGCTAGCTGAAAGGTGAAGAAACTAAATTTAAACTCCAAACTGAACCAGAAAATTTAGTGATCTCTGGGTCCCTTCCCCCACAACACACACACACACACACATGCACACATGATGAATGTATATCTTCTGTAGTGGAAAATATCCTGAATGTAGGCTTCCAAATATCTTTCAGAGTAAAGTCAATCAAATCTGAGTGCACAATAAGAGATAAAAGGAAACAAACCACCATATGACAGCAGAAACAACAGATAACAGACTAAAACCACCAAGGACTTCAGATATTGCCTTAACAGTTAAAGAATACAAAATAATTATTATGAAATATTAAAAATAAAATGTGATGGGGCGCTTGAGTGGCTCAGGCAGTTAAGTGCCCTACTTCAGCTCAGGTCATGATCTCACAGCTCGTGAGTTCGAGCCCTGCATCAGGCTCTGTGCTGACAGCTCAGAGCCTGGAGCCTGTTTCGAATTCTGTGTCTCCTTCTCTCTCTGCCCTTCCCCACTCACATTCTGTCTCTCTCTCCTTCAAAAATAAATAAACATTAAAAAAAATCATTAAAAAAATGAAATCATCAAAATGAGCAAGCAACAAGTGATTATATTTTTTAAAGATCAGACAAATGTAAAAAAGAACCAAATGGAAATTTTAGAAATAAAAAATATACGTGTTAAAACCAAAAACTCAAATAAAAATAAAAAACCAAAAACTCAGTGGATGGGTCAAAGGGCAGATTAGACACAGTTGAAGAGCATCAATGAAATGACAGAAACAGACATTCCATGCTCATGGATTAGAACAAATATTGTTAAAATGTCTTCACTATCCAAAGCAATCCAAAGCAGGATTTAATGCAATCCCTATCAAAATACCAACAGCATTTTTCATAGAACTAGAATAAACAATTCTAAAATTTGTATGAAACCACAAAAGACCCCAAATAGCCAAAGCAATTTTAAAAAAGAAAACCAAGCTGGAGGCATCACAATTCCAGACTTCAAATTATATTAAAAACTGTAGTAATCAGGGGCACCTGGGTGGCTCAGTCCATTGGTTGACTGACTCTTGATTTCGACTCAGGTCATGATCTCATGGTTCGTGGGTTCAAGCCCCACGTTGGGCTCTGTGCTGACAGTGTGGAGCCTGCTTGGGATTCTCTCTCTCCCTAGCTCTCTGCCCCTCCCCCTGCTTGTGCTGGCTCTATCTCTCTCAAAGTAAATAAACATTTTTTAAAAAGCTGTAGTAATCCAAACAGTATGGTGCTGGCACAAAAATAGACACAAAACAATAGAACAGAATAGAAAACCCAGAGATAAACTCACAACTATATGGTCAATTAATCTTTGATAAAGCAGGAAAGAATATCCAATGGAAAATGGAAGTCTCTTCAACAACTGGTGTTGGGAAAATGGGACATCAACATGGAACAGAAAGAAACTGTACCACTTTCTATACACAAAAAGTTCAAATGGATTAAAACATAAATGTGTGACCTGAAACCATAAAAATCCTAGAAGAGTACACAGGTAGTAACCTCTAACATTGCCTGTAGCAATTTTTTTCTAGATATGTCTCCTGAGGTGAGGGAAACAAAAGCAAAAGTAAACTATTAGGTCTACATCAAAATAAAAAGCTTCTGCATGGCAAGGAAACAATCAACAAAACTAAAAGGAAACCTTACAGGAGATGCCTCAGTGACTCAGTCAGTTAAGCTTCAGACTCTTGGTTTTGGCTCAAGTCATGATCTCATAGTTTGTGGGATCGAGCCCTGAGTAAAGTTCTGCACTGGCAGTGTGGAGCCAGCTTGGGATTCTCTCTCTCCCCCTCTCTCTGCCCCTCCTCAGCTCTCTCTCTCAAAGTAAATGAATAAACTTTTCAAAAAAATTTTTTTAATTTTTAATTAAAAAAAATTTAAAGGCAATCTACAGAATGGGAGAAGGTATTTGCAAATGACATATCCAATAAAGGGTTAATATCTAAAATATATAAAGAACTTTTAAAACTCACCCACAAAAGAAATAATCCAATTTTTAAATGGGCAGAAGACAAGAACAAATATTTCTCTAAGGAAGACATACAGATGACTAACAGACACATGAAAAGGTGTTCATTATCACTTACCATCAGGGAAAAGCAAATCAAAACTACAATGAGCTATTACTTCACGCCTATCAGAATGGCTAAAATCAACAACACAAGACACAACAGGGGTTGGTGAAGATGTGGAAAAATGAGAACCCTCTGACACCATTGATGGGAATGCAAACTGGTACAGCCACTGTAGAGGTTCCTTAAAAAATTAAAAATAGAACTACCCAATGATCCAGCAATCACACTACTAGGTATTTACCCAAAGAATACAAAAACGCTAATTCAAAGGGATACGTGCAGCTCTATGTTTATAGCACATTATTTACAATAGCCAAGATATGGAAGCAGCCCAAGTGTCCATCGACTGATGAATGAAGATATGGTATATATATATATATATATATACACACAATGGAATATTATTCAGCCAATAAAAAAGAGTGAAACCTTGCCATTTGTAATGATATGGATAGAGCTAGAGGGTATAATGCTAAGTGAAATAAAAACAAATACCATGGTTTCACTCATGTGGAATCTAAGAAACAAAACAAATGAGCAAAGAGGGAAAAAGAGAGAGAGAGAGAGAAACCAAGAAACAGACTCTTAACTATAGAGAACAAACTGATAGTTATCAGAGGTGAGGTGGGTTGAGGGATGGGTTAAATAGATGATAGGGATTAAGGAGTGTACTTGTTGGAATGAGCACTGGGTGATATATAGAATTGTTGAATCACTATAAAGTACACATGAAAATAATACAACACTGCATGTTAACTAACTGGAATTTAAAAAGAAATGTTTTTAAATGTCAGTGAAATGAAAGAGCAAAATAAATTTCCCAGAATGCAGCACAGAGACCCAGTGTTAAAAAAATATAAAAGAAACATTAAGCAATATGAAAAGACAGAAGAAGATCCCATACACATCTACTCAGAGTCTCAGAAGGAAGGAGCAGAAAGGAGAATAGGCATTATCTGAAGAGAAAAAGGCTCCAAAATTTCCAGAACTAATGAAAGAAATGAATCCACAGATATAGAATTAAATAAAAGGATATTCACACTCTGGTACCTCACAGTGGAACTTCGTAACACCAGCTTAAGAGATGACCTTAAAAACAGGCAGAGAAAAATTATTTTCAAACTCTCTTCCTTTCAAGAATAAAAGTAAGATAAAGATATTTACAGGCAAACAAAAACTAAAGTGTTTACTACCATCAGACCTGTAATAAAAGAACTTCTAAAGGACGTACTTTGGGGAGAAGGAAAGTAATCACATAAGGAAGGTCCGAGATGCAAAAAAGAATGGTGAGCTAAGAAATTAGTAAACATAAGATAAATTTAAGCAACCAATGTCAATGAAAATAATTGTGATTTTTAATTTGTTAAATTTAAGAAAAGAGCCAAAATTTGGAAAACAACATGAGATAAGTTGTATATTGGAAAACAATACCATGTAAGATGCAAAGGTAAGAAAGGAATACAAAAACCTTATTATTTACAGATGATACAGTTGTATTATTAGAATAAGAATTTAGAAAGTTGGGTGAATATAAGATAAAAAGTCAATGACATTTCTTTTTTTGACATTTCTTTACATCAACAGCAAATATTTAGAAAGCATTATTTTATTTTATTTTATTTTTTAAAAATTTTCATGTATTTATTCATTTTAAGTAATCTCTACACCCAACTTGTGGCTCAAACTCATGACCCCAAGATCCAGAGTGGTTTCCTTTTCCTACAGAGGCAGCCAGGAGCCCCAGGAAGCATAATTTAAAATATATATCTATATAGGGGTGCCTGAGTGGATCAGTAGGTTAAGCATCTGACTCTTGATTTTGGCTCAGATCATGATCTCACCGTTCATGAGATCAAGCCCCCATCAAGCTCTGTGCTGACAGTGTGGAGCCTGCTTGGGCTTCTCTCTCTCCCTGTCTCTCTGCCCCTCCCTCACTCATGCTTTCTCTCTCTCTCTCTCTCTCTCTCTCTCAAAAATAAATATTTCTAAATAAAAATTAAAAGATATATACACAGATACATACATATATGTATATCATTCTAGCAAGAAGAAACAAAAGTAGAAATAAATCTGTGTATAAAACTATATGGATAATATAAAACTTTTAATACTTAAGAATATAAATAAATGGAGAAGTATAACATGTTTTTGGATTGGAAGAATGACCAACATAAAAATTCAAAGCAATTCTCAACAGTATTTTTTGAAGAATTTGAAAAGCTGTTTCTAAAATTTATAGAGGGGTGCCTGTCTGGCTCAGTCAGTAGAGAATACAACTCTTGATCTTGAGGTCATGAGTTCAAATCCCACCTTGGGTATAGAGATGACTTTTTTAAAAATTGAAATTTATAGAGAAAAGCAGAGGCCCCAGAAATAACTAAAACACACCAAAGAAGGAGGAGATTTGCCCAATCAGAAAGTAGTATTATTACTAAGCTATAGAAATTTATAAAGCATAGTATTACTGTAGGGACAGCCAAATTGATTGATAGAGAATGAAACAGATCAGATACGGAGCCATATATAAATATATGTGGGAACGATATACAACAGAGATGATTGAAAGTAAAGCTATGGGAAAAGATATATCACACTTGGGGTAGCATTACAAATCAGTGGATGGGGGAGAGATAGACTATTCAATGAGACAATCGGTTGTCCATATGGATAAAAAGAAAACTGATTCCTAACTCACACCCAACTTCAATAGCAATTCCTGACAGATTAAAGGCTTAAATATAGAAAGTAAAACTATAGCTTTTAGAAGAAAATATAGGACATTATCTCCATTATCTTAGAGTATGATTGTATTTCTTAAGTTACAAAAGTACTACATAAAGGAAGAGATTAATAAATTCATATATGTTAAAATTAAGAACTTCTGTTCATTAAAAGACACTATAAAGAAAATGAAGCTACAAGCCACAGAAAGAAAATATTTGCAACATGTAATTGACAAAGGATTAATACATGGAATATACAACTATAATTGTCTGGGCTAAAATTTACATATGTATTTTGACTCTCTCCTGAAACTCTCTAAAACTCCTGTAAATGGAGTTTAACACATAAATTCACAAGAGTAGTAAGAGACAGAAGGGACAATGGTAGCAAAATTTCAGAGGCTTGAAAGTACAATAAATAAGTAGTACCTGACAGCAGATCTGAGAAAGCGGAATCCAAGCCAGCAGAAGGGAACACAAGACATAATTCAAATTAAAACTGCAGAATTTTCAAAAAAGCTCAGGAATTGGTAATACTAGGCTTCTCTGTAACTGAAGATGGGAAAGAACCAAGGCTAAAATAAGGATGTTTTGAAAGCCATTTAAGAAGCAGTTAAACCCGGGGCATCTGGGTGGCTCAGTTGGCTTAGCATCTCTTGATTTCAGCTCAGGCTATGATCCCAGGGTCATAGGATTGAGCCCCACTTCAGGTTCTGTGCTGGGCATGGAGCCTGCTTGGGATTCTCTCTCTCCCTCTGCCCCTCTACCTCTCTCTCTCAAAAAAAAAAAAAAACCCCAGCTAAACCCACTAATCCCCTCTTCTATTCCATGCCATGGGGTGACTGCCTGCCCCACCTCTGCAAAAGTTAGAAGGCTTATCTTTTGGTGAGGATCTCAGGCCCAGTTGAAAGCAGGGTACCATATTGAAAACAGGTGAACCTCTACATACTGAATCCTAAAACCCCCAGCACCTCTCTTCTCCACTAGGTTCTCAGAACACTGGCAGCCTAGGTCACCACCTGCAGGCCAGAGATTGAGTCTCTTCTGAAAGATCTGATCAGCCCAAGAGGAAAGACCTACAGATACTGACAGAATTTGACAAAAGTAGTTTAGCCAAGCCATCCTACAATGATTCTCATGGTTGATAAAGCCCACCCACAGCTCAAAGCCTCCAGTAAGCTTTTTTAGTCTCCCACTCATAAACATGAGTATACAATCAAAAATACACACATCTTCCCTGATGAACATGGATGCAAAAATCCTCAACAAGGTATTAGCCAACCGGATCCAACAATACATAAAAAAAATTATTCACCACGACCAAGCGGGATTTATAACTGGGATGCAGGGTTGGTTCAATATCCGCAAAACAATTAACGTGATTCATCACATCAATAAAAGAAAGGACAAGAACCATATGATCCTCTCAATAGATGCAGAGAAAGCATTTGACAAAATACAGCATCCTTTCTTGATAAAAACCCTCAAGAAAGTAGGGATAAAAGGAGCATACCTTGAGATCATAAAAGCCATATATGAACGACCCAACGCTAATATCATCCTCAATGGGGAAAAACTGAGGAACAAGACAGGGATGTCCACTCTTGCCACTGTTATTCAACATAGTATTGGAAGTCTTAGCCTCAGCAATCAGACAACACAAAGAAATAAAAGGCATCCAAATCGGCCAGGAGGAGGTCAAACTTTCACTCTTCACAGATGACATGTTACTCTATATGGAAAACTCAAAAGATTCCACCAAAAAACTGCTAGAACTGATCCATGAACTCAGCAAAGTGGCAGGATATAAAATCAATGCACAGAAATCAGTTGCATTCCTGTACACCAACAATGAAGTGACAGAAAGAGAAATCAAGGAATCGATCCCATTTACAGTTGCACAAAAAACCATAAAATACCTAGGAATAAATCTAACCAAAGAGGTGAAAAATCTATATACTGAAAACTATAGAAAGATTATGAAAGAAATTGAAGAAGGCACAAAAAAATGGAAAAAGATTCCATGCTCCTGGATAGGAAGAACAAATATTGTTAAAATGTTGATACTACCCAAAGCAATCTACATATTCAATGCAATCCCTATCAAAGTAACACCAGGATTCTTCACAGAGCTAGAACAAATAATCCTAAAATTGATATGGAATCAGGAAAGACCCCAAATAGCCAAAGCAATCTTGAAAAAGAACACCAAAGCAGGAGGCATCACAATCCCAGGCTTCAAGCTATACTACAAATCTGTAATCATCAAGACAGTGTGGTACTAGCACAAGAACAGACACTCAGATCAATGGAACAGAATAGAGACCCAGAGATGGACCCACAAACATATGACCAACTAATCTTTGACAAAGCAGGAAAGAATATCCAATGGAATAATGACAGTCTCTTCAGCAAGTGGTGCTGGGAAAACTAGACAGCAACATGCAGAAGAATGAACCTGAACCACTTTCCTACACCATACACAAAAACTCAAAATGGATGAAAGACCTCAATTTAAGACAGGAAGCCATCAAAATCCTCGAGGAGAAAGCAGGCAAAAACCTCTTTGATCTTGACCACAGCAACTTATTACTCAACACGTCTCTGGAGGCAAGGGAAACAAAAGCAAAATTGAACTACTGGGACCTCATCAAAATAAAAAGTTTCTGCACAGCGAAGGAAACAATCAGCAAAACTAAAAGGCAACTGACAAGAATGGGAGAAGATATTTGCAAATGACATATCAGATAAAGGGTTAGTATCCAAAATCTATAAAGAACTTATCAAACTCAACACCCAAAAAACAAATAATCCAGTGAAGAAATGGGAAAAAGACATGAATAGACACTTCTCCAAAGAAGACATCCAGATGGCCAACCGACACACGAAAAAATGCTCCACATCACTCATCATCAGGGAAATACAAATCAAAACCACACCGAGATACCACCTTACAGCTGTCAGAATGGCTAACATTAACAACTCAGGCAACAACAGATGTTGGTGAGGATGTGGAGAAAGAGGATCTCTTTTGCATTGTTGGTGGGAATGCAAGCTGGTGCAGCCACTCTGGAAAACAGTATGAAGGTTCCTCAAAAAACTAAAAATAGAACTACCCTACGACCCAACAATTGCACTACTAGGCATTTATCCACAGGATACAGATGTGCTGTTTCGAAGGGACACATGCACTCCCATGTTTATAGCAGCACTATCAACAATAGCCAAAGTATGGAAAGAACCCAAATGCCCATCGATGGATGAATGGATAATGGAGTATTACTCAGTAATCAAAAAGAATGAAATCTTGCCACTTGCAACTACGTGGATGGAACTGGAGGGTATTATGCTAAGTGAAATTAGTCAGAGAAAGACAAAAATCTTATGCCTTCACTCATATGAGGACTTTAAGAGACAAAAGAGATGACCATAAGGGACGGGAAACAAAAATAATATAAAAACAGGGAGGGGGACAAAACAGAAGAGACTCATAAATATGGAGAACAAACTGAGGGTTGCTGGAGAGGTTGTGGGAGGGGGGATGGGCTAAATGGGTAAGGGGCACTAAGGAATCTACTCCTGAAATCATGGTTTCACTATATGCTAACTAATTTGGATATAAATTTTAAAAAATAAAATTTTAAAAAAATCAATGGGAAAAATTTAAATGGTTCTATAAAAAAATACAGACATCTGAGTAAAGCCTCTGAGGGAAAATTGATAATGTCAATGAGTTCTTTTAAATGACTCTGTGTGTGTATGTGTGTGTGTATGATTGTATAGATCTACATCTGTATGTGTGCATGTATGTATGTATGTGTGTATAAAGGTCAGGGGAATGCCAAGTCATGGGGCTCTTTTACTCATATGGAGTACGACTGTGCAGGGGTCTGCCCACAAAACAAAACCTCAGCTGGGCACAGAGATCCAAGAAACCCCTCAGCTGCAAGGTTTTCAGGGAAATAGGGACACCAGGTCTAATCTTGGCCAAGAGAAGACTTTGCCCTTCATATCATAAGGGAGAAATGTGGGTACACATTTCCAGCACCTTGCTTTCCACTATTTCCACCACATCCCAGCACCTTGCTGCCCACTATTAGGAAGTCCTTTCTGGTCTCTGACTTTGCTGATTGTCCCACCTCTGTAACCCAGCTGCCTTTTCATACAGCTGCTTGCAGAGATCTATTGTATCACAACTAACTTGGTATTCTGCCCTCAGCTGAGAACAAGGGAACCCCAAAGGTAGGTCTTAATCAGGAATTCCATAGATCTAGCCAAACAAGGGTTTGGGAGAGGGTTTGGGAGGGTTGTAGGAGATAAGACTAAGATGAGGTAAACCCCAAGAAGCAGAGGGACCCAGGGCCTCAAACAAGAGGAGGAAAAAGGTCAGGGTAGGATAAGGACTAGGGCAAAGTGAATGTCAGGGTCAAGAGTAATATCAGTGTCAAGATCAGAGCCACAGTAGACTCAGGGTCAAGTTGGAGTCAGGGAATTCAATTTTAAATTAGGTGTCCTTCCAGCCCCATCCTACATATCCTTCAAGGTGCCAGATTTCCAGAGAGCACTCCCTGCCCAAAATACCTGCATAAGGTGGCTGGATCCAAGGACAGCCAGCTTTTCCCGAGGCTCCAGGTTATACCAGGGGTCTATTGGTCTGT
This sequence comes from Prionailurus bengalensis, assembly GCF_016509475.1. NCBI lineage: Eukaryota > Metazoa > Chordata > Mammalia > Carnivora > Felidae > Prionailurus > Prionailurus bengalensis. Next base: position 56,319,221 of record NC_057359.1, on the reverse strand, counting down.
TGGACACCCAGGCCCTGCTCCCAGATAGCACACAGTCTGGAAGAATGAGGACAGAAATACCCAGCTCTTCCCTTAAAGATCTCCCAGTCAAGAAAAAGAAATGAGAACATCAGAAAAGCACTCTGAGGACAAATGCCTGGCTCCAAGCCTGAGCCTTAGATAGAAAGAAAGGAGCAAAGTGTAATTCAAACAAAAAAAAAACTATGCAGAGGGGGCCAAGACTGGCATGAGGATCCCTCTGGCATAGGGAGGAGTGTTGACCCACCTGGGCTGACTTTCTCAATAGGGGCTGTATCTGAGTCCAGCAGGACACCAAGGCTGGAGCCTGTATGAACCTAGCTATTTCCTCCCCCTCTCCCTTTGCCCAGGGCCTGACTCAGACTATGCAGCGCCACGTGGATCCTGAAGCCCTGCAGAAGATGGTCAAATGTGCTGTGCAGGACTACAGCTATAAGAGTTCCATAGCAGGCCACCCCTACTTTCCTGAGAAATACTGGCTCTGTCAAGAGGAAGGTAGGTCCTCACCCCTTACTCAACTCTGACCCCACTCAGTGACCTCAACAATGACCCTTAACCTTAGTCCAACTTGGATCCTGATGTCCACCCTGATCCCATATCAACTTTATCCTCACCCATAATCTGGGCTTCTCCAGTCACCTCCACCCCAGCTTGACTCCCAACCACCTGACCTGACCCTGTTCCTGACCCTATTCCTGACCCTAGAGGAGGAGACCCAGGCCCTGCCTTTTGGGAGTTTCATACCTGTGCCAAAAAACCAGAAGATGCCTGGGTCTTATCCCTAGAGAGATGGAGGGAGTATTAACCTCCTCCAAACAAATCCCTCCAGGTATATTCGAGTGCCATCTTTTCCCATCTTCTTAGTGACCCTCTTCTATCACTGTCCCCATCTCTGCTGCATCTCTCTGCCCTAGCACACCTCTTTCCCCCCAACCGGAAGCCTTTTCTAATCCCTTCCTTCCTAAAAATTCTCTTAGTCCTCCCCTTCTCAACTAAGATTCTTGGAAACATAGTCTACACTCGGTGTCTCTACTTCCTCACTCCTTCTTACACCTTATGACAAATTATCTTTCCCATTTGGTTAGATGTTTATGAGGTCTCCCCGTACATTCCAAAAACCAGAGTCTTGTCTCATTTACATTTGTGCCCTCCATCTAGAACACCATCAGGCCTAATAAGTATTTATTGAATTAATTGATGATAAATATTTATCCAGTTGAAATTGGGAGTCTGAATCTCCTACACTCAAACATTAAAACTGCTCTTGTGTAGTTCTAATTACCACATCCATGGGACTTTTCAATTTTTACCTTATGAGACCTACACTATGCATGTCAGTCTCTGACCACTCTTTCCTTCTTGAAATTCCTTCCTTCCTCAGCTTCTCTGATGCTTCATTTGCCTGGGTCTCTTATCCCCCCATCCTGGAAATGTGGGGTTCCTCGGGGTGCTAATCTAAGCCCTCTTCTCTCCTTACTCCTCTCCTAAGACCATTTTATCTAACAATGTCTTAAACGACAACTCTCTTTATTTCTATCCTTGACTTCTCACCAGAATTCCACTCTCCATCGGATTATAGTCAACTTTACCTGAATGTCCCCCAACACCTCAAACTTAGTATTTCCAACTCACCAATCCAGAACTCCAAATCCCAACACACTGTCCCACCCATAAACACACCTGCTCTTCCTCTAGGGCTCCTACACCTCCTTCCCTGGTGTCTCTCACATGTGTTCTTTCAGAGTGTTAGGGTAGTAGATCACAGATGGCCTTTAGGATAGACTTAGATGACTGCGTGAGTGGGGCTTTGAAGGATTTTTAGGTAGAGAAGTGTCTTGGTCTGATTTTCATTTGTGAAAATCTATGTAGAAATTGGATTTAGGATTTCAAGAGGAGACAGGGAGGTTAGTAGGCTAATTGTAATAATAGTTTTCTATGTACCAGGCATTGTTCCAAGCTTTTTACATATATTAACTCACTGAAATCTCACAACAACCCTGTGAGGTATATCGTACTATTACCCCATTTTAAAATTGAGAAGACTGAGACACAGTGAAATTAATTAATTCAGTCAAGGTCATATAGAGCTAATATTTGGCAGAGCTGAGATTTGAACCCCAAATGTCTGTGGAGTTCATTCTATTAATCACGACATGATATTGTCTCCTGCTTACGGTACTGAAGAGATACAGAGGTGAGATCATGGGGGACTGGAAGAGGGGATAGATTCAAGTGATTTTAAGGATGCAGAATAAGCAAATTTTGGAGCCTGGATGTGGAAGATGAGAGGGAGGAATTGGGAGAAGGATCCATTTTCAGGCTGGCTGATTCAGAGAGGGTGGTGCCAGGATGCAAAGTGATCAGCTCAAAGGATCCAGACCCCACTCAGGAGCTTGGCTTAGGTGAAAAATGGCCTACATCTCAGTGTCCAAATCTGGGGACAGGCTGGTCTTGACTGGCCTGAGGGATATTAGTAAGAGTCCAGCTTTGTGCTGGGGATCAGAGGAGAAACATCTAGGGAGACCTGGATCCTGGGGTAGAATAAGGAATAACAATGTCTTATGTCTCTACCCCTATGATCAAGTAGACAAATGCAACCCATACTACCTATGTGGTGACCAGTATAACACATGGAGGATGGGACCTTACAACTGTACCAGCTGGAACAAATATACCACATGCCTTCCCCAGCTACCTAAGGTATCTACTGTGACCAACCCAGATGCCTGGGGTCTGGGACACACACCTCCCTCCCCTTTTAAACCACAGTGACGGGACGCCTGGGTGGCTCAGTGGGTTGAGTGTCCAGATTTGGCTCAGGTCATGATCTCACGGTGCATGAGTTCGAGCCCCGCGTCGGGCTCTGTGCTGACAGCTCAGAGCCTGGAGCCTGCTTTGGATTCTGTGTCTCCTCCTCTCTCTCTGCCCCTCTCCTGCTCATGTTCTGTCTCTCTCTCTCTCTCAAGAATAAATAAACTTTTAAAAAATGTAAAAAAATAAAAAATAAGAAAATAAACCACAGTGACCAATTAGTTCCTCATCTCTTTCCCACCAGCAATGTTCCAGGGCTCTTTCCCAAGTGTGAAATTAGGGTTTGTATCTTCTAGGGGACAAGGGAGCCCAGGAATGGACCTGTGTGAAAAACTCCTGGTCCCCTGGATCCCAAACTTTGGTGGGGCTCTGTGGGGACACAACTAGTGTGCACTCCCTGACTTGCTACCTTCCTGAAACTTACCACCTGGCCCCTTCCCACAAGGTCTAGCCAAGAAGTCAATGACCTGCTCCACTCTCCTCTCCTTTATGATGTGAGCATGGGAATTGGAGGGAGATCAAGGCCACCCAGTGGCAGTGTAGATAGATACAGAAGAGTCTTCTAAGGAGATAGGAAGGAGCCCAGGCCGGAGGAAAGAGGAAATTTGAGAGGATGGGAGGCCAGAGCAGAGGTTCTCAACTGTAGGCTGATGGCTGAGCTCGGGTTTACTGAACACTTGTGAATCAGAACTTCCTCAAGAATCAGAATTTTTCACAAGTTCTCCAAGTGATTCTGATGGACAGGCAATATTGTAGTATTGACACTCCCTCTCCTCAATTAGAGACACACCGAGACACAACCACACAGAAGCTAGACAAAGAGAGGTAAAATCAAAGGCAAAGGCTGAGGCAGGGTTGCCAGAGGTCCAGGTGCAGACCTGTCCACCTACAGCTCCACTTCCTTCCCTCCCCTTCCCCTCCCCGGAAGCAGAGTAAATGCGTTGCCGGGTGACAGTCCTAAACAGAGCCTGGGACAGTAGGGGATCATCTGGAGGGCAGGAGAAGACATGGCCTGGAACTGGTCCGGAGGTTCAGGGAGGACCCCCAAAAGGAGGAACCTTTCCAGGTCAGAGTTTGAGGTACCATGTGTGCCACTTCCAGGAGGCTGGAATGGAGACAGCTGTTCGAGGAATGCCCTTGCAGTGCCCTCCTAAGCCGGAACGACTCAATGCCTACGGTAACGGATGGTGGTCGGTGGTGGGGTAGACCAGAAGGACGGTGGGATGGGACCTAGGGGACTGAGCAGAGGATAAAGGTTCTATAGAGGGTGTAATCCTGTCTCTACCTGTCCCTGTTTTTGTCTCCATCTCTTCCTGTCTCTGACCCTGTCTCTTCCCTTTCCTGTAACTCTGTATCTGGGTCTCCTGGGCTTGGGGCCGCGGACGTAGAGCGTGAGGTGGTGGTGAATATGTTGAACTCGCTGTCACGGAACCAGCGGCTGCCGCAGATCACTCGCCGATGCGGGTGCGTGGACCCGCTGCCGGGCCGCCTGCCCTTCCAGGGTTATGGAAGCTCTTGCTCAGGCCGCCACTACTGTCTACGCGGGATGGACTACTACGTGACCAGAGCACCCTGCACGGAACGCCGCCACTGGCCTTTGTGCGCAGAGCAGCCGACTGTAAGGTTCGCTGGGCAGCTCCAGCCTTAGACGGGCCCCGCTCCCGAACAAGCCCCGCCCCCCGGGGGGTCCAGTTTACCGCAGCTGTGCGTGCCCTATCCCTCACCATTTCTAGCTCTGCCCTACCCCTATGCCAGACCCTACCCCACTTGCAGCCGCCTCTAACCCGTACAGGGCCCTGTCCTGTTCTGCCCTCCGGCCCCAGGGCCTGAGCTGAGCCCTGAGACCGGAGAACCTGCACGAAGATTCCCCCAGGTTCCTGGCCCTATCCGTCCCGAACTGGGCTCAAGGTCAACCTGGCTCCTGTACCTGTTCTAGAGGCCCCACCCGGAAGGTTGTGGGGTTGGGGGGCGGAGGGTTGTTTGTTTTTTGTTTTTGTTTGTCTTGTTTTGTTTTGTTTTGAGGAAGAAACCCTCTGCACACCAGTCGGTCGCATCCCCTTCCCACACTTCGTTCCCTATCTGGATACCAGGTCCTGGAGATGCAGGTTCTAGCCTGCGGAGTGCCATGTATGCTCAAAAAAGTGGCTTGTGTTCCTGGGTCTTGGTCACTGTCGACAACGGGCAGGGTCATTGCTCCGTGTTGTGTGAGCAAGGAAATAGTAACCGCATTACCAGAGGGGCCCTGACCTTGGAGCACCTCTGAAAGTGGACAACTTAGCGTGTTACTGTTGAGGAAACAGGCCCGAGAGCTCAGCTCCAACCTTAACTGCAGCGCAGCCTTCTCCCTGCACCAGATGGCAGTCGAAGCGGGCTGAGTCTGGGAGAACTCCAAAGTCCACTGGGGGTCTTAGAGAGCTTGGGAGAGGAAGGGGGGGTGGGTCCTGGATCCTGTTCCTAACCCCTGGTGATTCCCTCCCCGCCCCCAGCCCTTTCCCAGAGAGTCTGATTCATTGTGCAAGGCTGAGTCTCATCCCTCACAAGGGCAGAGGGGCGGGGGGAGCGAGAAAGTTCCTGAGCCTTAGAAATGCCGTTAATGCTGGAATAGCTGCCCTTCAGTGGAGAGGATCCCGGGGCTCCCAGGTCTTCAACGACTGGAGCCCAGCCCTCCCCAGAGTCCACCGTGCTCCATGGCCCAGCCTGGGCGGCAGAAACGAGGCCTAACGAGGATAGGGACTTTCAGATGTCTTCCCAGAGGTGATGCTTCCTTCGGTGGGGTCTTGAAAGGCCAAGAGGCAGGAGGGGAGGATCTCCGAGCCATAGGACTGACACCTGAAGCGCTGCTAGGAACCTTGGTGTGGGGTTGGGAATAGGATTAAATCAGAAGGCCCGACGTCCTCCTGCCCAACACTTCCTCTTCCAGGGGTGTATCGCCCTGCGAGCACCGGCCCGGAATGCAATGTGCTGTTATAACTCCCCCGCCGTCATACTACCCTTGTCCGAACCTTAGGTAAGTCTGGAGGAAACACATTGCAAATGCGCTTAGCGCAGCGAGGACCGCGGAGACAGTTGTCCGCTGCGATGCACTGATTGGAAGATACCACCAGGGGGCGCTAGTACCATGGGGACGTCAAAGCTGGCAAGGGAATGGAGAACCCCATGAGAGGGCACGGAGGCTGGCATGGAAGGGTCCACAGGTTGGCAGTGGGGCTTAGACTCAAGAGATCAAAGCATTAGGTTCAGGGCTTGAAGATAAGAAATTAATGTCAGGGAGTGTGTATTGGGAATCAGAAATTTAACAATAGAATCTAAGATCAGGAGGTCAGTGTTAGAGCATGGGGCAGTATTAGGGGCAAATGTTGGGACACAGTTAGCACTGAGAATTGGAATCAGACCTATGAGGGTCTAAAAGAACTGACCCATTTCTCCCCACAGATGGGACACAAGTCACTTCAAGAAGACCGGTGGCCCCCAAAGAAACAACTATGTCATTCACCCTGAGTTTGTGTCTGAAACCTATCCTGATTGCCACTGCTGGTAGAGCCCAGGCTGGTGGGGACAAGGGGGCTGAGCAGTAAATAAACTCTTCACCCCAGAGGCTTCTTCCTGCATCCTTACCCAGCAGGATCTGGCAGTGAGGAGCCAGTCACTCAGGCCTCTGCCAAGCCCCCTCTGAGCTGTAGTTTCTCAGTCATCCTGCCCTGAGCCCTCCCTGCCCCCATCTCAGTGTTTCTCTTGGGTGGCCCTGAGTGCCCTCCTGATAGATAACATCAGCTGGTGATCTCCCCTCCACCCAAACTAACGGGTCTACCTAGCCATGCAGGGAGGGCGCAAGGACCTCACACCCAGGAGGTCCCTCCAGCTGACATTTCTTCAGTATCTCCCAAACCTAGATGTTCCCTCACTGCCACATCTCAGTGGACCCAGAATCTTCCATTCTGCAGTCAGAGACCTATCCCTATACCCAAAGCTTTGATCTCTTCTCCCAGAGTCTCCATCACAGTCCCCCAAAAGTCTATGTCCAGACACCCTTACTGCCCTGCCTTACCCAAGTCCAAAGGTCCAAAACATAACATTAGAGGGTTTCATGACTAAGAAATTTCAAACTACAAAGCAAAGCCCTGTTTCTCTGTCCCTCTAGAAGTAAGGGGTGGGTGTTCTGGAATCTCTGGGATCTTTAGCATTTTTGCACCCAACTCCTCCTCGGAGCAGGGGTGTGGCGGGTCACGTCCATCACCTCACAGCACGGTCATTTCTAACGGCTGCCACCACGGGGTGTCGGAGGGTGGGAGAGGGCAGAGGGGGAATTGCAAAATCCCGATGTCCCCAACCTCAGACATTACTGGTCCGGTGGGAACCAACAACTTGGGCCTCCCGGCTGGTGGAACCAACCTCCTCCCGTTGGGTCCTTAATAGGATCCTTCCTGCACCGAGCCTCTGAGATCCTCCCGGAACTCCGCTACCCTTTTTCTATATGAATTGTTTCCATATGGGAAATTTTTTCCACATGGAGAGCTAGTGAGAGCGTTATACCGAGATGGCCTCCACCTGCCCAAATCTGGAGGGGAAAGAATCCCAAGAGCCAACCCTGCCCCTTTACCCTGTGGCTCGTTTCTCCTCATACACATCCCAAATTTAGCCTAGAAGTGCAAGAATCCCAAGTCTACAACTGCTCCTTCCTTCCTCCAGAACTACATTTCCCAGAAGGCCTAGGGCAGAGCCCCGCCTGAATGCGGTAAGCAACTGCCCGGCGGGGGCGGGCCTGAAGGCAAGGGGCGGAGCCGGGAGACCTCCGGCTGGTGGCCCTCCAGAGTTGCCCGGAGGTGGGCACAAAACAGTAGAAGAAAGGTGGGGGCTAAGGGGTGGGGCCTTATGTCCGCGTGACAATGTGGGCAGAGGGATCGAGCACCAGGGGCGGGGCTGGACTCCGAAGCCCGAAATGAAACGGAACGACCGGGGCGTGGCCGAGCAGGAAGAGGGCGGGTCCCGAGGAGGGCCTCAGCTGTTTCCCAGCTTGGCAGAGCCCCACGCTGTGCCGTGGCAGCGCAACTCCGGCTAGCGTGGAGGGAATCTTCGGGAGCCTCCCTTCACCCCCACTTCTGGGGTCACTGCCGTGAGTGAGCCCAGCGGTGGGACTTTGGGGGGGGGGGGTGTTGAGGAAGCACACTTCCTGAACTTTAGCTCCTACTAATGAGTAGGGGGTGCGAGTTTGTACACTTGGGCCCCTTCTCAAGCCGCGGTTCCCAGCGGGAGGCTGGCCCCTAGACCTCATTCTGTCCCTTCCGGCACTGTAGCTGTAGCGCTGGGGTGGGGTTGGAGTATTCCAAGCTGTAGGCGCAGTCACTCGATCCCTTCGGATCCTGTCATTGAGGAGGGCAAGGAGATGGGCGGGATCGAGTTGCCTTTGACATTCCTCCCCCCAAGCCCCCCCCCCCCAATGGAATTATGTTGGGCAAACGACTCAACTTGGCATGCCCTCCTTTCTTTGGGGCCAGGCCGGGCCCTCCCCCTCAGATCCGGCCAAGGGCCGGCAGCCAAGACTGAGGTTGAGTGTCAAGTGGGGAAAGGCTTGGCTAGGTCAGACCCCACCTGCTGGCATTAGCCTGTGGTTGGCCAGATGGCGGAGGCGGCAGATTACAGGGGTCTCTAACGCTGTTAACACAGGAACCATAGTTCCTCCTCCACAGCCCCGATACCAGATGCCATTAAAATTGCCCCTTTCCTACCCCCAAGTAGCCTTCCTGGAGCAAGTAGCAGCATCAGTCCTTGAGAAGATAGGCTTCACTGTGCACAAACTCACCTGAGTGGGTGGGAGCCTGTCCCACCCTCTGGCCCACAAAGCTCCTTTCCTCTGCTGCATTCAGACAGCCAGTCGGACCATTATCTCCCATCTCTTGAAAATTATGCTGTGGAGGGTTAAGCTGGGATTTTGTATTAGGCAACCTTGCTACCTGGTGACTTCAAACAAGTTCTTTCTTCTGTTTGGGCAAGTTTCTTCATCTGTAGAATAGGCACTATAGCTGTGCTTCTTGTTCAGTATTATTGTTAGAGTTGGATGCTGTGGTGGCATTTGGGAGACCATTACAGGGCCTGCATGGAGTGGGTGCCTAGGCCTGTAGGTTCCTGTTCTTCACACACACACACACACACACACACACACACACACACACACAAAACCTTGGAATCCTAGAACATTAAGATTCTCAGAACCTGTTGGAAAGGGCTTTTGAGGTCATCTTGGTGGCCTTTCTATGCCTCCAGGTGTAATGAGATAGGCTGATTTAATATGAAAGTTTTAAGGATGCCCTCACCCTGTTCTCTGTCCTCTTCAGATATGGACCCTTTCCCCTTATTCCCTCAGTGCCCAGAAGGGGGCCTTGATTGTCCTGAATGAATGAATGAATGAATGAATGAATGAATATAAATGTACAGGAGGTACTTCTTTGGGTTTTGCTTAGCTTGAGGGCATCACTTAAAGGCTACTGTGTTCATTCTCCAGGAGGGCTTTTCTAACCTGTTCCTACAGGAAGGGAAGTCCATATTGGTGTTGGGAAGTTTTGAAAGCTAAGTTGTGTGGGATGAGAGAAAGAGAGTAAGAGGCTGTTCCAGACCAGCTGGAACTGACCAGCTTAGGGAGTTGGGGGGAGGGAGCACAGAGAATGAGGTCCTGAGGCAACACCTCACTGGAGGGGAGGGGAGATTGCAGGGAGCTGTATATTGACATCTGGGATCAAATTCTGGTCTGTACCTGTCATTCTTGACAGTTTCTTCATGGGAGAGGTGGGGGAGTTGAGGACCCTGAGCAGTTCTGGCATCTCCTTGGAAATAGCTGAGGACTTTGAGACAGACACTGGCATCTGGGAGGAGACTAATTACTATTTGCCAGTCTCCCTCTCTACTTCCTCCCAGCTGGAACAGGTGGGCAGCTGGCTGGCACTGTGTATGTCTGTGTGTGCACCTAGCTGGTGCTATTTCTTTGTTGAACTCTGCCCTGAGGGCTGAGATAGGAAGGGTCAGTGGCCTTGAGTAGCAGATTGGGACACACACCTCCCCCCAAATCTATGGGTTTTGTTTGGTTGGTTGGTTTTTGGTGTGTTTTTTTGTTTTTTGTTTTTTGTGTTTTTTTTTTTTTGCAGTCATATCTGTGTGTTTAGCATACACTGTATGAGAGTGTATGTAGTGCAGTAGGGGGTGTCTGATAGGCTAAGGAGAGACATTGGCCCAGTGTGGCTAGGCAAAACTTCCTAGGGCATATGGCTGAAGGATTTAGATTAGGAAAGGAATGAGTTTTGGGGCGCCTGGGTGGCACAGTCTGTTGAGTGTCCGACTTCAGCCAGGTCACGATCCCGCAGTCCGTGAGTTCGAGCCCCGCGTCGGGCTCTGGGCTGATGGCTCAGAGCCTGGAGCCTGCTTCCGATTCTGTGTCTCCCTCTCTCTCTGCCCCTCCCCCGTTCATGCTCTGTCTCTCTCTGTCCCAGAAATAAATAAACGTTGAAAAAAAAAATTAAAAAAAAAAAAAAAAAGGAAAGGAATGAGTTTTGTGGTCACAGGATAGGCCTGCCTGGAAATGGAATCAGAAAGCAGATGAGACCATGACATGCCTTAACTCTTGATTGCAAAGTTTACACTTCTGAATTTAATCCTGGGGGTCATGAGCAGCTCTCTAAACTAGGAGGAGATATAGTCTCATAAGTGCTTTAAGAAGATCACCATGGTTGCTGTAAGCAGAAGGCATTGGGGGAAAAAGAAGTTGGAAGCAGGGAGGTCTAGGGGGAAAGTACTGCAATGATACAGGGGAGAAATGACAGTGCCCAAACTAGGGCAGGGGCAGCAGGAGAGTCAGTGAGTGGTAGAGACACATCCAGGAGGTAGCTGGCCAACAGATGTGTTGCCAGGAGGAGAGAGCAGGAAGGTTGGCAGAGAAATGGACTTGGTGATCAATTACTGAGAACAGGGTGGAATTTGAGAGAGCAAAGAAAGGGTGGTCTGAGAAGTCACCATGGCCCCCAGGCAAGACTCTTTACCCCAGCCCTAATGTCCAGACTCAACCCTGCCTCTCTCCAAAGCAGGCCCAAGACTGAGGCTGGCTTTGGGTATCTTCTCTAATCTCTAGATTTAATCTGACTTTTGACTCAAGATTAAATTCCATGCCTGAGATGTTCCCCCTTCTCTCCTCTCCCCCTCTGGGGACAGGAAAGCCAGCCTACTGCCCAGTTAAAGGTCTGAAGGAGCTGGTTGGATTATCTTCCCTCTCCCACCATGGCGCTCTCCAGATCCCTCCTCTTCTCTTCAGCCTGAACTGCATCCATGTGTGATCCAGGGAGGCCTGACTAATTCTGTGAGTCTAGACAGCTCCCTGACCCTGCCTGGGTTTGTTCTTCCACCAGGGAAATGGGGATGTATGCCATCTGCCCCTCCCCATTCAGAGTCCTGACTAATTTTGTCAAAAACTGGGCTCATGAGAAAGAGTGGGTAAGATACAGACAGATGGTTCTGTTAAGGGTCAAGCCTTTAGTCCCAGACCTTACATCCCAGTAATACAACCTCTCCAAAGTATACACCTCTTCTTTCTTGCTGCAGCAAAGGGAGATACTATGGAATGAGAAAGCTCAGTTCTACTTCTCTCTTTCCCCTTCCAGAATCAGGCAGGCCAGGTTCAGATGCGCTTTGTTGGGTGGTCCTACTGCCCACTCCTTCCATAACTGGGGGCTGATGCCCCAGAACCCTCAGGAGAAGAGCCAAGCCTATCCCCGCCGCCGCCCTGGGAGCCACACAGACCATAAGAGTCCCAAGGCCACCGCAGGTGCAGCTATGTACACCTTCTTGCCTGATAACTTCTCGCCTGCCAAGCCCAAGCCGTCCAAAGAGCTGAAACCACTGCTAGGCTCCGCGGTGCTGGGGCTGCTGCTGGTGTTGGCGGCAGTGGTGGCCTGGTGCTACTACAGTGCCTCTTTACGCAAAGCAGAACGCCTGCGTGCGGAGCTGCTGGACCTCAATCGAGGCGGCTTCTCCATCCGCAACCAGAAGGGTGAGCAAGTCTTCCGACTGGCCTTCCGCTCAGGCATGCTGGACCTTGACTCCTGCAGCCGCGACGGTGCCTTGCTCGGCTGTTCTCGCACAGCAGATGGGCGCCCGCTGCACTTCTTTATCCAGACTGTAAGGCCCAAGGACACGGTCATGTGCTACCGTGTGCGCTGGGAGGAGGCAGCTCCAGGGCGCGCGGTGGAACACGCCATGTTCCTGGGCGATGCAGCGGCACACTGGTACGGCGGTGCTGAGATGAGGACCCAGCACTGGCCTATCCGCCTGGATGGCCAGCAGGAGCCACAGCCCTTCGTCACCAGTGATGTCTACTCCTCTGACGCCGCATTTGGAGGCATCCTCGAACGTTACTGGCTGTCATCGCGTGCGGCTGCCATCAAGGTCAACGACTCAGTGCCCTTCCACCTGGGCTGGAACGGCACCGAACGCTCGCTGCGGCTGCAGGCCCGCTACCATGACACGCCCTACAAGCCACCTGCTGGCCGCTCCGCAGCACCAGAGCTCAGCTACCGTGTATGTGTCGGCTCTGATGTTACTTCAATCCACAAATACATGGTTCGACGCTATTTCAACAAACCGTCAAGGGTGCCAGCACCCGAGGCCTTCAGGGACCCCATCTGGTCCACGTGGGTGCTGTATGGGCGTGCCGTGAACCAGGACAAAGTGCAACGTTTCGCCCAGCAGATCCGCCAGCACCGATTCAACAGCAGCCACCTGGAAATAGATGACATGTACACACCTGCCTATGGAGACTTCGACTTCGACGAGGCCAAGTTCCCCAATGCCACTGACATGTTTCGCCGTCTGCGCGACGCCGGCTTTCGCGTCACGCTCTGGGTTCACCCATTTGTGAACTACAACTCATCGTGCTTTGGTGAGGGTGTAGAACGCGAGCTGTTCGTACGCGAACCCACTGGCCGGCTGCCCGCGCTTGTGCGCTGGTGGAATGGCATCGGCGCGGTGCTGGACTTCACACGCCCAGAGGCTCGTGACTGGTTCCAGGGACACCTGCGGCGGCTGCGCTCCCGCTATGCTGTGGCTTCCTTCAAGTTTGATGCAGGAGAGGTCAGCTATTTGCCACGGGACTTTAGCACTTACAGGCCGCTGTCTGACCCCAGCATATGGAGCCGACGCTACACTGAAATGGCACTGCCCTTCTTCTCTCTGGCAGAGGTTCGCGTGGGCTACCAGTCACAGAACATCTCGTGCTTCTTCCGTCTAGTGGACCGCGACTCGGTGTGGGGCTATGATCTGGGGCTGCGCTCGCTCATCCCCGCGGTGCTCACCGTCAGCATGCTGGGCTACCCATTCATCCTGCCCGATATGGTGGGTGGAAATGCAGTGTCTGAGCGCACAGTGGGTGGTAGCGAAGTGCCGGAGCGTGAGCTATATGTTCGCTGGCTGGAGGTGGCCGCCTTCATGCCTGCTATGCAGTTCTCAGTCCCACCTTGGCAATATGACGCCGAAGTGGTGGCTATCGCGCACAAGTTTGCAGCGCTTAGGGCCTCACTCGTAGCGCCGCTATTGCTTGAGCTGGCTGGTGAGGTCACCGACACAGGCGACCCCATCGTGCGCCCCCTCTGGTGGATTGCGCCAGGCGATGAGACAGCACACCGCATCGACTCGCAGTTCCTTATCGGAGACACGCTGCTGGTGGCTCCAGTACTGGAGCCAGGCAAGCAGGAGCGAGACGTCTACCTGCCTGCAGGCAAGTGGCGCAGCTATAAGGGCGAGCTTTTTGACAAAACCCCCGTGCTGCTTACTGATTACCCCGTGGACCTGGATGAGGTTGCCTACTTCATCTGGGCATCCTGACACAACCCAGGACCCAGGAATCCCACAGCCCTAACCTCTGTCTTCATGCAGGCGTTTAACCCTCCATCACAACCACACCGTGCATCCCCAGGAAGGTCCCACCTCTGCAGTTCCCACTAAGTGGGTGCTGACATAAATGTGCTCTAGCCAGCTCCTGCAGGGCCAGGTGAGGGGGCGCTGAAGCAACTTCCCATTTCAACGCACAATCCTAAAGACACTCTTTCCCTCCATGCTCACTGCAGTCTGCAGAAACCTCTTTCTGAGGTGGGAGCGAGAGAACTCTGAGGTAAAATGCCAGCTATCTTCCTATTACACATGATTGTGTTTTAAAAGCACAGAGAGAAACCTTACTGTCCGTCCTGGCCTGAATGGCCATCTTTGTCCTGAGGTTGGGACTTGATCCTTTTAATGTCCCCAAATAGCTCCCTGCCACACTTAGAAAGGCACATTCTTGGTGTTGGAAGCCAGGCCCCGAGTTCCCAGCACTCGCCTGAAGTGTGTTGACCTGGTCCTACCCCAGCTAAGGAGATGGGATGGAGGTGTCTGGCCAACAGACAAGGAGGATGGAGGTCCCATCCCAGAGGATAGAAGGACTGGGCACAGCACTGAGCCATCATTGTTGTCCCTCATTTGTGAAGAGACTCCTAATGCTGCACTTACCCATCTATGTAAACACATGGGCTCAGCCCTGGACCAGGGCCATGGCCTAATGGGCAAGGACTTGCAAGGCCATGCAGGCCCAACTTGGTGCCTTAATTCAAGAACCTGTGTGTGTGTGTGTGTGTGTGAGAGAGAGAGAGAGAGAGAGAGAGAGAGAGGCACCATGTGTTCCTGGATCTACGGAATGAACACAATACTTCTGAAGCTGGATGAGCCTGGAAGGAGGGGACAGGAAGCAAATTTGAGGTTTTGATTGTTGATCTGGCCCTCTTCTGGTTGATGTCTCTGGGACTATAGCAGGAAATAAATAGCGCTTTCAAGATTTCTCAGCTGCCTCACTCCTTGCATACATGGCAGGGGTGTGGCGTAAAAGGGAGCGAGCGGTGTTCTTTTCCTGATGGTAGTGTGCTTTGGCACGTGAACTACATTTGCACATCGACACCTGTAAATACACATACAGGGTAAGGTGTTTCGTTTCAGCCGTTTTCCCTTTCTAAGAAGAGCAACCTCAGCCAGAGTAAATCTCCCTGACTTTGCAGCTGAGTCTGAAGAAGTGGCTTACCAGAGCGGGGAGGTAGGAAACAGGGCAGGGCTCAGCTTCCCTCAACCCCTAAAGAATGCATCCTTTTGTCCACTCCTCTACCCCCTCTATTTCCCTACTGTGAAGAATGCCTAATGAAAGTTTGGGGGCACTCACAGATGTCTATCTTGAGTGCTGATTTTACCACTTGTCTATAAGCTGTGTGATTTTAAGCAAGCTGCTTACACTTATTGAACCTCAGTTTCCTCATATGTAAAATGGTGATGATATTGCCTACCTCCCAGGATATTGTGGGAATTATAAGTACAGATGTATGTAAAGTGCCTGGCACAAGTAGGTGCTCAATAAAAGGTAGCTATTATACTATTTCTTGGTTTTTGTTGTTGTGGGGTTTTACTGCATAAAAACAAGGATTTTTCTAGGCCTCAGCTCCCAACCCAACTGGCTTCCTCTGGGCCTGCCTGTTTCCCAAACATTTGCACATAGCACCCAGTTGAGCTCTGAGTTTGTGACCCAAAGGGCACTGTGGTCCAGAGAAACGCAAGAGGAGAGATATCTGAAAGTGGGATGTCAGGAGCCAGGATTCCTGTGTCCCCAGGAGATGGGGAGTATATGAATGAACTTCCTTCTCCTTTTTGTCAAGAGCATCCATCCATCAGTACTCAGTGATGAACCTCCTGGGGCCCCAGCAACCATCTATAGGTTGTGGAGTGACTGTAGAAGCAGAACACCCAGGCTGGGTCCTGGAAGGTTCCCTAAGTGGCTGGAGAGCATGACTCACACTTGAATGGCCCTCCAACTTTCTTTGCAATCTGAAGCCAGTTTAACTAACCTCTTAAGCCATGGTTTCTTCATCTTTTGAATGGAATTTCTAGGATTCATTGAGATGTACCTGTAAAGCACTTATGCAAAAATTGGCAAAGAGTAAGTGCTCAATAAATGGTAACTCCTATCAACTCTTCTTTTAAACAAGGGACACTAAACAAGAAACAAACAAAAAAGCCTGCCTAGAACCTATGCTGTCCATGTGGTAGCTACTACCCACATATGCCTTCTTAAATTTAATTTTAAAATCAACTAAAATGAAATAAAATTAAAAATACAGTTCTTCAGGCACACTAGCCACATTTCAAGTGTTCAAAAGCCATGTGTGACTAGTGAGTGGCTAACATATTGGACAGGACATATTATAGTTGCAGAAAGTTCTAGTGGACAGCCCAAGATGAAGCAGTGTGTGCTGTCTGAGATGGCATGGGGAAGGATAAAACAATCTGTAAGGCCTAAGTAATCTGGCATGGAGGAGGAGGCATACACCCTTCAGAAGGGCGGTAAGGGTGGGCAGCAGGGTCTTAGTGTCTTACAGCCTAGATGGGGGAGGGGGCAAACCGTACTCACTGAGCATTCACTGTGTGCTGGGACAGGGCCAAAGGGAAGAGTGCCCTTTTCTGGCCAATTCCAGCACACTGGCCCTTGGCTTGTGATCTGGTTTCTGGCCAGGCTTTTGCCATTTTCATTAATCACAAAAGCACAGATGAACAAACTGAAGCACTGAGAGAGGAGGGTATTGGCAGAAGATTAGTAACCAAGACTAGACTGGAATGTGGTGTTCTGCACCCAAATGCCTAGAATCTCCTACCCACCTTTCATCAGCATGGTCTAGCACTGGCCTGTATACTACCAAGGATGGGGAGCCAGCCAAAATGTATATTTCTGAAGCTGCCACCCACTGTTTCTGGGTCAAGAAGTGTTTTCCCTTCCCCACTGATACCAAAACAGAGAGATTCAAGAAGGGGGTGGAAGACCAGAATTGCAGGAGCCATGAGAAAGAGCTAGATCTTGGGAGATAGGGGAAGGTGAGGGAACTGAGTTGGAAGCTTCCTCTACCCTTCTTTTGGCCCCTTCCAGCCTTGTCCTGCACCCCATCCCTCCCCATCCTCTTGTGCATTCCCAATTTATGTTTCTCTGCATATCTGGTGGGGGTGGCTGTCCTTACTCCATAGAACTTCCGGCAGCCTTGTATGACCAGAATTCCTAATTGGCCTCCCTATACCCCTGAGCTGGCTGGTGGGAGCTAATATTCAGGAATGGGGAACTCCTCCAGAGGTAATGGATGGGGACAGAGTGGCCACTGTAGGAGATCTGGGACTGGGGCCTAATGCCCCCATTCTGTAACCCCATACACCCTGAGAGTCTGTCTTAGTCTCCTTTCTAATACCATATGAATCAGCTGAACCCTAGTCAAGCCCAAGATGTGAGCTGAGGGTCTTTGCCCTTGTTCCCCAAGATTTGGGTAAGGTGCATCTCACTCTGGCTGGCTCCAGAGCAAGTCTTCTGCTGGTTCCCCTCACCAAGTTTCTGATCGCTTCTCCCCTCCTCAAGCCCAAGGCCAATGCTCCATCCCTTGGCCACTAGCCCACAACAGATCATATTAATTTTAGCCTGGACCACTGCAGTGACCTCATTTTTTCACTCTTGGACCCTTCAATCTAATTCACATAGCAGCTAAGGAAATATTTTTGAAATTCAATCAAATCACTGAGGAAAATATCCAAGCTCTGATGTTCAAGGCCTATACTTTCTGAATACTTCGCACATCTCTTTCTATTTTATTCACACACACATACTTATGAATATATTTTGAAAAACATTTGAAGAAATATTACCTTCTGTTCTGGGAACAGCTGCACAGCCCATCCCTGAGAGGGGAGGCCTGCCTCCACCCAGCCTTGAAGAAAACCACAGAGGCAACTGGGTAATTTCCTTTCCTGCTATTGTCCGACTCAGCGGGACTTCTGCTGACACCCTCCCCTCTCTGGCACACACCCCTGTTCCCAAGGAACAACCTGGTTTTTATCTTAAGGTTAGCCATTTACTTCATGCCCATGGATTTTTCCAGCAGTTTGAAGGGAGGGAAGAATCTTTTTTTTTTTTTTCAATGCACTTTACCATTTTGATGGGATATAGGGGGAAGTGGAGGCTGACCTCTTTTTTTATATTGAGATATAATTGACAAAACATCATATTTTTCAGGTATTAGTTTCAGGTATACAATGTAATGATTGGATATTTGTATATATTGCAAAATGATCACTGTTGTAAGTCCAGTTAACATCTGTCACCATACAGATATGGTGTATCGATACACCATATATACTATCAAATATTTTTCTTGCAGTGAGAACATTCGAGATCTCCTCTCTTTGCTACTTTCTTTTTTAAATTTTTTATTAAAAATTTTTTTTAATGTTTTTATTTATTTTTGAGGCAGAGAGAGACAGAGCATGAGCAGCGGAGGGGCAGAGAGAAAGAGACACAGACTCCGAAGCAGGCTCCAGGCTCTGAGCTGTCAGCACAGAGCCTGACGTGGGGCTCAAACTCATGGACTGTGAGATCATGACCTGAGCTGAAGTCAGACGCTTAACTGACTGAGCCACCCAGGTGCCCCACCTTGCTACTTTCAAATATGCAATACAGTTTTGTTAATAGCCACCATGCTGTATATTACATCCCCATGACTTAATAATTTTGTAACTGGAGATTTGTGCCTTTTGACTCCTCCACCCATTAGGGAAGGGGAGAATTCATGACCTTAAGTTGCAAACCCTGAGCTTGGCTGGGCTTGGGGTTGGATGAGGAATGGGAAAAGACAGAAGAGGAGGTCCTGTCCCTAGGAGTCCCCAGTCTAAAGAATAGGAAGAAATTGTGCCTCTGTACTCTGTATCCTTGTGTTTTTCCCTCCCTCCCTATCGCCCTTTTCCCTCCTCAGGCTGTCAGTTGAGATATTCCTATTACACAGTCCTGAGCAGGAGGTGGATTGGGAGAGGAAGGGAAGAGAAAGGAGTAGCATTCCAGAAAGGCACAGAGCAGGTCTCACAGGGCATCTATAGCACAGCCTCAAGGGGGCAGCAGCAGGGCTGGCACAGCCTTCCTCTAGAAAAAAAGGGACAGGTTGGGCCCCAGTCTGAGCCAATGGAGATGTAATCCTCTGTTCCCCAAACATGGGGGTCCCACCTGAGGTCTCATACATATCAGTGCAAGTATTTCAATTGAAATTCTACTATCAAATAACTACCATTATAGCTTCATTCCTTTAGGTCTTCAATTCAGCAAAGAAGTGCCTACTGTGGGGGTGTAAGGTATTACACTTGGAAGTCAAGAGGGCATTTTCGTTTTCCAGAGCACACCCCAGAAGGTAAGTCTGTTAAGTGCTTCTCCACCCTCGGTGGTAGAGGTGGTACTGGGGAAAACAGGTGGAGTTCCAAGAAGAGCCTCTTCAGGTAGAGGTGGGAACAGGATAGTATTTATAGGATGGGTGCTTATTAGGGAATGCTTCCAGGAGGACATGCTCTGGAGCATGGAGGGCCTCAGATCGAAGGGGATATTGTGGTCTCAGTCCCACATCTCTGAACAAGCTGACCAGAAGCAAAGTGGGGATGATGACAAAGCCTGCTCACCCATCATGTCCTAGTCTCAGTCCAACTCTCCCCCCACCTCATCCATCTCCTATAACATGCCACGGTCCCACCCTGCTACCAATTCTTCCTGCAGAGAGTAGGTGAAGATAATTTATGGGGGTTCTGTCACCAAAGTACCTGTGTTTTGGAGGCACCTGGGTGGCTCAATTAAGCATCCGACTTCAACGCAGGTCATGATCTTGTGGTACATGAGTTTGAGCCCTGAGTCAGGCTCTCTGCTGTCAGTGCAGAGTCTGCTTCTGATCTTCTGTCCCACTAGCTCCCTGCCCCTCCCCCGCTCATGCTCGCTCTCTCGCTCTCTCTCAAAAATAATATATATAAACATTTAAAAATGTATCTGTGGTTTTTTAAGGTTTATTTTTTTTGATGTCAGCACAGAGCCTGACGCAGAGCTCAAACTCATGAACCATAAGAGCATGACCTGAGTCGAAGTTGAATGCTTAACTGAGCCACCCAGGTGTCCCCCAAGTGCCTGTGTTTTAATGGAAAACTCTGTAAGGCCCAGAGGAATGACTTCAAAGCCATATGAGATATTCTAAAGTAGAGTCTTCCTTCGGGCACTTCATCCTCAACACACCCCACATACAGGCAACTGCCAGGGCCATCTACCTTCTTAAGCCTCAATTTCCCCAGCTGTAAAAATGAGCAGCAAAATTAGGTCATTTTACAGTCCCTTCTAACTCTGACATATAAGATTTTAGCATCTTGAGCTTCGACAGCCTCCCATGCTGAGAGCACAGGGCTGGCCAGCTCTTGTTAGGAGGCAGCTAGTCTGTGGTTTGGCACCACTGCCCAGCCGGCATTTATTAAATCAGTGGGATGTGGTCCCTTCTGGCCTGGAAAGAGAACATTAAGCTCCAAAAACTTCCTGCAGCAGGCCTCCTTCAGAGAGTACTGCTCAGAGGGGTGAAGAACAAAACCATTCAGATCCTTGGCAGTGCTCCAAGATCCTGTTCACTAGTATTTTTGCCCTGTCTACATGGAAAGCCAGTGACTAAAAACATGTGGAAGCCTGTTAAAGACTTGGGTGACTTCTTTCTCCTTTCAGGGGTGGCTGTTCTTGACCTTGGTAATCCAAGTTGACCTTTGCCAATGCCCCTTTGCATCCAATCTTCTGCACTTCATTGGGCAACAACCCTTTAATAAAATCCACATGAATCCATCTGCTAACAGCTCCTGGAAGGGCTGTAGGATCTAACACGTCCTGCATTCCTTGAGCCCTAGTAGCTAGGGAGAACAGGGCTGAGACCCAACTCTTGCACCTCTGGGTCTTACAGTTGAATTGGAGAGAAAGGGAGCATGTAGGAAGAGAGAAACATAAATGATGAGAGCTTGCTAAAGGTGGAGAAGGCAGCTGCAGGCAAGGAGTGCACAGGTGTAGTGATGGGGCTCCTGGGTAGCGTAGCAGAGTCCCCCCGGCCTGAGCCTGCCTCTTGCCAGTGACTTCCGTCGTGCTGACAAGGCCCATGCTGACTCTGGGAGGCAGGACTGGGCTGAGAGGTTGGGGTCCACATGCCACTGAACTGGTGGGCCAGTGTGGTCTGTCCCTCATCTCTCTCTTGTGACCTGGAATATGTCACAAATTCCTTGGGTCTCTATTTTAGGAAGCATCTACTGAGCACCTACAACATATGTGCCTGGTGCCAGGGAGAGGGTACATTTAGTGAGTAGAACAAACCCAATTCCTGTGCTCTGGTCCGACTCGCTTGTATTTCCTGTCCAACTACAGGTCACAAAGTCTCAGGAACGCTGGTCGGGTGGAGTTCCAGAGGCAGGAGAGTCACCCTGACTCCTCCCTTAGCTTCTCTGGGGTATGAGTGCATGGACACAGGATTCTCTCTGGCTAAGGTCAGAGCTCCATTTCACTTTAGCTTTCTCCCCACCAGGGCAAGAGTCCAAGAAATAAAGACAACAGGTTAGATGGGCAGATAAGCTCCCTGAAGTTTATTTGTAAATTACAAGGATGTACTTATTACACCTAGACTTTTTAACTCCTCGTTTGCCTTCCTTTCCACCCAGCTGAGATTTTTGCGTTCCTCTGAGAGTCCTCAGCTGATTTTACTAACCCATCTGCTCTTTGCTATGATGACCCAAAGACCAACACAATCCTTCCCCGGAGTTGACAATGGTTCATCTTGAAAGGCCCTCAGGGATCCTACAGAGGTAAGTGACTGTGCTCTGGTCAGCTCATGAGGCTGTGGAGCAGAGAAACTGGTGTCCTTCTTGGAGCGCTGCCTTCATCTCTTTGAACTGAGCCAACTGGCAGGCCTCATCCAGCCCCAGCCAGCGGTAGGCTTGGTGCTCGTGGGAGAGGCGGATCTCCACATTGCAGTCCTTTACCTCCGCCAGCCAGTAGATGACTGTTTTAGGCTTCTCTCTGGCCACATAATTGAGCTCCCTCCTGAACCCCTCAATGATGGTCAGCTGGTCTGCTTCTATGCCTGCTTCCTCCTGAGTCTCCCGCAAGGCTGCTTCTAAGTCATTTTCTCCTGATTCCACATGGCCTGGTTAGGAAAAAAGAGGAAGAGATAATCTTCAACAAAGGTGGAATTTTCAGGTCAGATGATTTAAAGGTAGGGGGTCTTCGGTGACTTTTTAAAATTAAAAAAAAATTTTTTTAATGTTTATTTATTTTTGAGACAGAGCATGAACAGGGGAGGGGCAGAGAGAGAGGGAGACACAGAATCTGAAACAGGCTCCAGGCTCTGAACTGTCAGCACAGACCCCGACGTGGGGCTCAAACCCACAAACTGTGAGATCATGACCCGAGCCAAAGTCGGATGCTTAACCGACTGAGCCACCCAGGTGTCCCTTCGGTGACTTTTTTAGATGTTGCTAGGCTAAAGGGGGTCTACAGATTGGCAACATCCTAACATGCCTAGGAATAGGGTACAGAACAGGTAGTGTCTGGGCAATTCCTCCTCCCCACTGTATCTTCTCTGCAGAGAGTTAAGACCATGGGTTTAACAAGTCTGATCTAGAAGACTGCTCTTCAGTGGTGAGAGAGATGGCCTTCCTCAGACCTCTGCTTTCTTATTCTTTGGAGCTCTCCTCATCTCAAGTTCTCAGGGAGACTTTTCCCTTGGAGACCTTAAATTGATTTTCTGAAGGAAGGGCAGTCTCTTCTTGGCAGGTGAGAGCTGGCTGAAGAGGGAGCATTTTGCCTACAATCCACAGTGAGGACTCAACACTGTCTTAGTTGGTCCCTGAAGTCCCAGGGCCAACAGACAGGCTCCAAACCCTGCACTGCAGCACTGGCAGCTGTTTCCAAGTAGCTATCAAGGGTTTTCCAAATTGTCTTCATCTTTCTGAGCAAGGCCAGATTCCAGTTTCATAGGGAAAGTCCTGATGGGAACTTAGACTAAGGACAAGCTGAGAGCCAGTTCTAAGAAAATTTGCTGGCAAGACTCAAACCCAACCAGACAGCTGCCAAGAAACTGCTGTAGGAGAGCCTGGAGCTCTGCAGACTGGGAGCAGCCCTCAGTTTTGCCTCTAGGCCCTCCTTGCAAATTCTCAGCTTGCCCAGAGGGGCCAGGAAGGACAGGGAGGGGTCTGGCAGCCTCTGTCAACACGTGGTTCCAGCAAGTTGCTGGGGGCCTCCTGGTTCAGGAGCTCATGGGGAACAGGAATTGTTAGCTGTTCCCTTCTTGGTTCAGAGACAAGGCGACCTCCTAGCCCTTCTCCTTCCCAGGGGCTCTCCCAGCAGTGCCCTGAGTCAGCCGTTGCTGCACAGCTCCCACAGAAAGCAACCAGGAGTCGGGGCTTAAAAAACCAATCTAGCTCATGGCTTCTGGGAATCTTCTCTCTATAGCACTTTATGTAGCTATGTGCACAAAGCCAGGTAGGTACTGCATTGGGGGAGGAAGGTGAGAGGGATGTTGGTGGTAAGAGGTGACCCTGATTCCCACCTGCCCTCAGAAGTGTGGGGAGTCTCTGAACACGCCCTTCCCAATAGTGTCTGTGCTGCATTCTACCCATGAGTGTTAACAGGGTGACTTCTTCAGGCCCAGGCGGGACAAAATCTGGAGAGTTCCTTTGAAATCTTTCAGTGAGAGGTACTATGCAGTATGACATTGGTGATCAGGAGACAAGTGTGAAGATTTCTATTCATAGAGTTTGTGACACTTTTGTCCCTCTCTTTCACCTTATTTCTCCTTAGTGAAATGCAAAAGTGCAAAGTTTATTTCCTGTTCCCATTTCCTTATTTTCCTCCAACCTGGATCCTTGTTCACCCCTCCCCCTGGCACTCCCCTTTAAAGTTCCTGCTCCCTTCTATCTGGAGGCTGTTCACTCTGGGCTCCTGACCTGTAACCCAGTAATGATTTGATCCCAAGGCCCCCAATTCCCAGCCCAGTGCCTTTTCTCCTACCCAGGCATTCACCACAGAGACTGGCACTCCAGTGAATGTGAGTCACACACAGAAAACCGGTGCTGCTTCTGCCCTGGGATTCAATCACAAAGTTCTATTTCCAGCTCTGCTCTGGCCTGGCATGGAGACCATGTATGTAGAAAGGATCAAGGGCTCCTGCCCCCACCTCCCCTCCTGCTGCACAGTCACTGAAATATAAGCTTTGTGGAGGGCCTGGCAGGGTGGCTTTCTGAGCAACACTCAGCATTTTCCCCGAGAGCCAGCCCCTCTGCCTTGCACCTTTGGGAGGAGTCCAGTGATGAATGCCATCTGATGCCTGCAGCAGTAGAAACTCAATTGCAGGGTTGTCCACCTTGGGAATGAGGCGTCTTCGGAAAATGATCAAGCCACACGCTCTGAGGGCCATGGTCTATCTGAGGACTTAAGGAAGAAGATGTGAGACCCTGGGAAGTTACACAAAACAGGAAGATCTACCCTGGGGGCAGCACTCTGGTGCTGGGGAATAGCACAGACCAGCTAACAGTGACCTCATCAGCTATAGAAAAAGACAGCATACCGAAGACAAGATGGGAGAAACCAAGAATCAGAGGCTGATTTGTGTGTGATGGTAGGACCCTGGCCCCTACCCTGTCAGGGAAGCTCTATCCCAACTCCTCCAGGACTCCCTGTTAAGACACAGGGGCTGGGGCTGGTGTGTGTGCATTAAGAGACTGGAGGTCCTCAGAAGCAAACCCACTGAAACTGGAGAGATGCTGTGATTGGAAGAGATGAGGAACATTCTCATCAAACCCATGGTCCCATTTCCTTTCGGCCTCCAGCCTGAGTCTGTGGGGCAGAGACCCCAGCAATGTAGTTTCAGATGGCTTGAGGAGTCATTCAGGGAAGGTAGCTTGGGGTACTAAAAAGCTTTTTGTTATTGATATTTTTAGTCTTTTATCCAGGTTTTAGAATGTTACATGTTCATGTGGTTCATAATTCTAAGTACAAAAAGGCACACACAGTAGAAAATCTCTTTCCTACCCCATCAAAAGCAAGCTAGTATAATGGTCAAGAGTGTGAATCTGCAGCGTGAGTTCAAGTTTTGACTTTACTACTTATTCACTGTGTGATTAGCTCCTAAGTCTCACTTTCCTCAGCTCTATCTAAGACAGGATAGTAACAGTTCTACCTCAGGGGCACCTGGGTGGCTCAGTCAGTTAAGCAGCAGACTTTGGCTCAGGTCATGACCTCATGGTTTGTAGGTTCGAGCCCTGAGTTGGGCTCTATGCTGAAAGCTCAGAACCTGGAGCCTGCTTCAGATTCTGTGTGTGTGTGTCTCTCTCTCTGCCCCTCCCCCATTCATGTTCTGTCTTTCAAAACTGAATAAACGTTAAAAAAAATTTTAATAACAGTTCTACCTCAAGGGGTTGCTGTGACTTAACTTTTGTAAAGTGCTTTAGAACAGTGCCAGGCATGTAATAAGCATTCAAAAGATTTCAATATGCATAGGAAAATGTTTGGAAGGATACACATCATTAATAGTATTTCCTGGAGGATGAGATTATGGGGAGACTTTAATTTTCCAGTCTCTATATTTCTGTATTGTTTGGAAGTTTACAGAAAATATTAATTTTATAACCAGCAATTCTGTGAAGACTACAATTTTTTATCCTTTTCCATTTTAGTTACTTTTCTTTCCATTTCAGAAAAGAATGTCAACAACAAGAACAACAACAACAAAAGAGAGGAAGGGAGAAGAATAGAAATATCTGCAGAAGTGAAAAAACAACTCATCTGAAGGGGGACAGGTTATCAAGGTAGCAAAATATATGGAAGATCGCTTATGTAAGGCCTTTCTAAAGAAAACTTGTCATTTGTTCAGTCAACAATATTGAGTAGCTACCATGTACTAAGTACATGCTAGGCCTTTGCTCTCATGCAGTTTATATTCTAGTGGGAGAGACAGATTTTAATCAAATAATTAAGCAAACTAAAAAATAATTGCCAATAAGGTATGTGCTACAAGGGAAAAATGTGTCATGAGTAACCTGACTTTGTCTGAGGGATCAAGGAAGGCTTCCTTGGAAGAAGGGATGTTTGAGTAGAGAAGTAAGGACGAGTGAAAGGTAAGTTGGCAATGGGAATGAAGAGAAGAAGTGTGTTCCAGAAGTGGACAGCATGAATAAAGGTCCTGAGGTGGGATGGCAGAACGAAAAGAAAATCAGATATCTTAAATGCAGCAAAGGCCTGGGAGAGTGACCCAGGCAGGAAAAGACCCAAGTCAGCAGGGCCTCATCTGCAAGATTCCAGAGCCAAAGAAGGAGCTGGTATGTTGGACAGCAGAGCTGATGCAGAGAGCTGGAGCAGGAGGTGATGGCCTCCTCAGCCCCCTTGCTGGTACTCAATCAAGATAAGCCTGCATCTGTCAAAGGCACACAAATCAGACCCAAACTGAAACTCTTTCCAGGATAATTCTCAGAACTGTCAACACATGGCTTACCAAAAAACCAAATCCACCCAACACTGTGATCTTTTCCAAATATTTCTAAACCTATAATGAATTTTTAAGAATTGGAAATAATTCAAGTGGGTTTTTTTAAGACTTAAAAAAAAATTTTTTTAATGTTTGTTTATTTTTGAGAGAGAAAGAAAGCATAAGTGGGCGAGGGGCAAACACACACACACACACACACAGAATCCAAAGCAGGCTCCAGGCTATCAGCGCAGAGCCTGACGTGGGGCTTGAACTCACAAGCCACGAGATCATGACCTCAGCTGAAGTTGGAGCTTAACCAGCTGAGCCACCCAGGCACCCCTTAAGACTTTATTTTTAAGTAATTTCTATACCCATTGTGGGGCTTGAACTTACAATCCTGAGATCGAGAGTTGCATGCTCTATTGATTGAGCCAGCTAAGTGCCCCTCAAATGGGGTTTCTGAAATGGTCTGTGCTCTCATATACTGTTGGTAGGAGAGAAAATTAGCATGTCCCCTTAGGAGGGCAATTTGGTAATAATTATCAAAGCATAAAATGCACATTCCCTTACACCTAGCAATTCCATTCTAGGCACTCTGACATACACAAATACATGTTTAAGATATACACATAAGGATGTTTATCACAACCTTGTCTGCAATATCAAAAAGGAAAAAAAGGCAGAAACAAATATCCATCAATATGGGAAGTATAGTATATCTGTACAATGGAATATTATGGAGCCTTTTTAAAAAACGAGGTAGAGCCAAATGTGCTGCTTTTAAGAGGATTTTCAGACAGGGACGCATGGGTGGCTCAGTTGGTTAAGCCTCCGACTCTTGATTTCGGCTCAGGTCATGATCTCATGGTTCCTGGGTTCAAGCCCTGCATTGGGCTCTGTACTCATATTGTGGAGCCTGCTTGGGATTCTCCTCTCTCTCTGCCCCTTCCCAACTCTCATCCTCATGAGCTCGCTCACTCTCTCTCTCAAAATAAATAAACTAAAAAAAAAAATATTTTCGGACATATTAAGTGAAAAATGTATGATTCAGAATAGACTGTATAATGCTATCCCGTTTGAGTTTTAAAATTTACATGTAAACTGGTAGCAGGCTTTTTAAAACATTATGTTCTATTTCCCTGCTCTCCCTATTTATGCCAAAAACCTTCCCCATTTTGGAAACCAGAAAGAAGCACCCTGTTGCCACCGTACTGGTGAACAGAGGTTTCAAATTAGTGGTTCCAGGCTTAGGCAGAAACAGGTACCAGATACCATGCCCTCTTATAAAGATGCTTATAAAGGAGTAGCAAGTTACTGGTGAAGGGCACCTTGCTCCTGTCTTGGGTTGAGTCCCATGGAATGAATGTTGGACTCCTAGATAAGCTTAGGGATCCAAGACTAGAGGGCAGTGCCCTGCCTTGGACAGAAGCCCCAGAGCATTGCTCTACATCACTGCCATCACCAATGCATCATGGGGAAAACAACACTGCCTGTATGGGGGGGGCAAGACAGACAGGCCTGGTGTGGCCATGTGGAGACACTGGAAAGAGGGGGGCAGGCCAATATTTTCCCATGGGGAAGTGGCTTAGGGTAGTGAAAAGGGCACACCTTAGAAAAATGTATCTTAGTGGACACCAATGTGTAAGGGTAACCACATCTAAGAACCAGACCAACCAATGGTTCATCTTAATGGGACCAGAAGAGCTAGGATCAGATGTTCACTTTCTACCTATCCTATTGACCTGTGGAGAGGACAGTTGTTCTAGAAAGGCAAAGCTCCTATTTACCTTTTCAATTGCTTGGCTTGAGCCAGCTGTTCTCTAGAATTTCTCTCTCCTTCCCCATACATGCTTCCTACTCATGCTTTCAGAAGCAGCTCAGTGTCACTTCTTCTGTGAAGCCTTCTGGCTTCTAATCATTCCATCTTCTGGGCTTTTAACATGGTTTGAATAAACTTCTGTAGCGTTTGATCAGAGAAACAGAACACTATGAGGAAATTAAGGATTTAGTGTAGGGATTACATCTTGTGCAGTTATGGAAGTTGATGGAGAAATCCAAGCAACTCTGTCACCTCTGCATCTGGTGTTGTGCCTGAAGTCTCTATATGTAAGCAAGGCCAGCAGTTGGGAAGGAGAGCTGGATGTGAAGTGGAGGAGAGCAAGGAAAACTGGAACTTATGAAAACAAACCAGATCCTATGAAGACAAGTAGAATTCTTTTTTTTTTTTAATTTTTTTTCAACGTTTTTTATTTATTTTTGGGACAGAGAGAGACAGAGCATGAACGGGGGAGGGGCAGAGAGAGAGGGAGACACAGAATCGGAAACAGGCTCCAGGCTCCGAGCCATCAGCCCAGAGCCTGACGCGGGGCTCGAACTCCCGGACCGCGAGATCGTGACCTGGCTGAAGTCGGACGCTCAACCGACTGCGCCACCCAGGCGCCCCAAAGACAAGTAGAATTCTTGAGGACAAATGAAACCTGTGACTTCTTTCACCATTTCCAAGCTCATGAACTTATAGGAGGAGCTGGAGCCCTTTGTCATAGAGCTGAATGGACATCTGGCCGAGCACTCAGAGTAACTGAAGGAGGACATTCAGCAGGAGTTGGGGAGCTGCCGGCCTGAGTGCTATATCCTGTACCAACAAGGTGAACCAGCAGATCAGTGTCAAAAAGTAAGTACTGCCACATGCTTGGTATCCTGCTCTGTCCTTCACAGTGTACTGTTGCTACTTCACTTAAGCTTTCCAAATCTCGCACAAAATTTTCTTGAGGTTGACCCTAACTTGGAACCATGTAGGAAGGGAATCCTGGGAAACACAGTTCCAGTTTAGCTAAGTGGACACAGAACAAAGTCACCACAAGCACAATACCTAGTCTGGTAAATCTCAGTCTGTACCTTTGGCAGGGAAGAGCCGGACTATGCACTCTGTTTCCTTGGGACCCAGCACAGCAGCTTTCAACAGATGTTCATTGACTCAACAGAACACTCTCCCCACATCCCACTCAAACAAATGCTCAGGGTATGTTCTGGGATTTTGGGAAACAGCCCAGTGTTTTCCTGAAGAGTGCCATTTACATAAAAATCAATGGAGCCATTGTTGTACATTTTCTGTTTTTCTGGAGACCATGAAGGGAAACTGTTCTGGGGTTTGAAAGTTGTCAGCTTATAGAGAAAGATACACACACACACACACACACACACACACACACACACACCAGACTCCAAGTAGATTCAAACCTCAGGGGGTTAAAGAACACAGCATCCAATATGCAAATGTGCTTGCAGCCAGGATTGCAGAGATGAGAACTCCAAGCTGACAGCAGGCAATTCACACTTCAGAAAAGTGGCAAAGTGCCTTAGGTGGTTAAAAAAAACCTGAATAAAAAAATCCTCAATGTCATCAGAAGGTTCCAGAAGCTAAGGAAAAGTGTTCTTGCCTTTCTCTCTATATACATTTCCCTTACAGCTCAGGAGTTTCAGAACCTAGGTGCCAAAAAATAATTCACAGATAAATGCCTGTACTGATGTATTGTGTTCCAATGTTTTCATCAAATTAATCAGAGTGCTATTGCAAGCATAGCTCAACCCCAAACGCCCTCACAAATATACCTTTAGATACAGAAAGAGCTCCCCAAATCCTCAACTTGTTCCTTATAATCTTAAATCCCTTTAACAGAAACTGTTTCATGCCACCATGTTATCAATTAAGCATCTGCACTGTGCCAGCTATACTGTGCAAAGTTCTTTACGTGTATCTTTTCTAATGCTTAAGACAAATCTTCATGATAAGCACGACTGTCTCCAGTTTTGGATGAGGAAACTAAGACTCAAAAAGGTGAAAATGCTTGCCCAAAGGCATAGCCCAAAGGCAAGATTTGAATCCAAGTAAGTCTAACTCCAAAGTATATCTCCCTCCTTATACAGCTCTGCTTACCATGAAAGATGAGGGCTTAGGGCACAAATGGCCTGGAGAGAGGACATGCAAATAATTTATAAAATTACTCCCAGTTCCAAAATGCCCAGTTTTTGATCTATATTCATATGGGGAATTTTTTTTTTTTCAACGTTTATTTATTTTTGGGACAGAGAGAGACAGAGCATGAACGGGGGAGGGGCAGAGAGAGAGGGAGACACAGAATTGGAAACAGGCTCCAGGCTCTGAGCCATCAGCCCAGAGCCCGACGCGGGGCTCGAACTCACGGACCGCGAGATCGTGACCTGGCTGAAGTCGGACGCTTAACCGACTGCGCCACCCAGGCGCCCCTTTTTTAAATTTTTTAATGCTTAGGGAGACACAGAATTTGAAGCAACTCCAGGCTCTGAGCTGTCAGCACAGAGCCCAATGCAGGGCTCGAACCCACGAACTGTGAGATCATGACCTGAGCTGAAGTGATGCTTAACCGACTGAGCCACACAGGCACCCCATACATTTTAAAGGTGCCCAGCTGGAATCCTTTCCATAGAATAGGTTTTAGTTGGGGGGCAGGGAGTAGAGATGAAGATCTTGGTGCCCAAGGATGACCTGGAGAGGTAAAGTGTAGCCTTAGGCCCCTACTTTGCCTTTCTATGAGTCCTCTGCTTTTTCTCTGGGAAGTAAGGACCTAAAACCACATGTTCAAAACCATATCCAGTAGCCTGGGGGTTCCTAAGCACCAAGTGTTGGGAATACCCTTAATGCTAGCCTTGAACAAGCACAAAAACACCTAACTTAGGCAGGGTGCTGGTATCCAGGAAAGTTGCCCGGGCCACTCCGCTGTGAGGAGGAAGGCCAGTTCTGCCTGCTTATAAGCAACTCTAACTGCTCGGCTTTTCCTCTCTTCCCATATCATAATGCTCTTTTCTGATTCTTCAACTCCCCTCCTCCCTTTCAAAGGATGGAATAGACATGAGGTGCCCATCAGTGAATAAAGCTCTCTCTTTCTTGTGACAACAACCAAGCAAGCAAGCAAGAAGCTCCCAACTACTGTGAATAAATTGAGACAAAGAAAATGTTCCCTTAATTGCACCTTTCCCTGGGCATCTGCCACTCTCTTTTCTCACAGAGACCAAGCTGCTGAGTCATCTTGCTATCTTTGCTATTTGGCTGAGGGCGAAAACAGGAGATTTCACCTGTAAAGGCATGAATATTGGCTTCCAGGATGGGGCCAAAGTCAGACAAGGTTGGAACAAAAATCATTCCTAGTAAAGAGGATCTGTTAAGTGGCCTATTAGTGCCATCTGCTGTACAATTCTAGAAAGCAAACATGGAGAATTCTAATATTAGCGCCTGAAGGGATTTACTTACTCATCTAACATCTGTTGAGTATGTCCCACTTGACAAGCAGTATGACAGAATTGAAGAGTGGATATAGAGCTGAATATTATACAGCCCCAGCTTTCTAAGGGTTCACAGTCTCGTGAAATCGGAAGGTACTTAGACAAGTTGCCAGTGTGTTTTGTGCATCATTGGGGTATGTGTAAAATGGAAAGGAAGCAAAGAAGAGGGAGTGGTTATCTTTAGGTCAAAGAGGCACCCCATAAGGATTCTGAAGGATGGCTAGGAATTCACCAGGCAGAATAAAGGTGGAGGCAAGGGGCATTCCGGGCAGAGAGGAGCGTGGGCAAAGACCCTCAAGCACAAAATGGCATTCCATTGATAAACAGCTTAGTTTATATTCTGTAGGCAATGAGAAGCCTTTGACTGATTTTAGGCAGGGTTGGTGATATGGTCAGATTGACATTTTACAAAGACATTCTGGCAGCAAGGAAGGTAGAGAATGAATTAGGATTGAAGGCAGGGAGATCAACGAGTTACAAGCTTGTCACCAATAGGCCAGGTGACAAATGATAGAGTTAAATTAAGGCAGAGACCCTGAAAAAGGAGAGGAAGGGATAAATTTGAGAAATATCTCGAAAAGAAAACCAACAGTATTTGATGTTTCATTGTTCAAGGGAGAGAGGAGGAAAGAGATTGTTTGGTTTGGGTGACAGTGGAATAGGGAGTAGAATGTAAAATAATGATTTGCTTGGGACAAGATGAATTTGAAGTGCTATAGACTACCCACAAGGTAAATGAACAGATGGAATTGTGTTCAGTGATCTGATCACCTCATCCCACCTCTTCATTGCCCAAGGTGAAAATTTCCTATTGGAAAAAAATTTTGCTTCCACTATAGGTACCTCTGCAGGCCACCTCCTCCACTTGGGTAAGTCTGCCTGTGCATCTGATATTCAAAGCATTTTATCCTCTTTCAGTCAGAAACAACATGGAAAAGCATGGCTGGCTTTGCAGTGAGAAAGACCTAACTCCCTAATTCAACAGTTGTATTACTTTAAGCAAAATACTTCCTTAAGCCTCACTTTCCTCATCTGTAAAATGAGGGTAACCTCTATTTTACATGGTTGTAGTAGGGTTAAAAATAATATATGCATAAGATCAGACATATCAGAAGTACTGAATATATAGGAGTCATTTTTATCCCTGTTGTCATAAAAGGTCATCAGAAAGCTTCTGTATTATGATCTAATAGCACGCTCTTAGCTTCTATTGATAGCTGAATCAAGAAATGGCTTTTCATATTTCCAGCAAAACTGCTGGTGACCACGCTGTTCACTACACCATATATATTCCTTATGTATAAAGTACCACAAGATAAATTCCTTTCAATATAGGAACTGGGAAGAAATTCACTCTTTTGAAAAATGGTTTCCTTTTTTGTGTTATTTCTCTGACAAGTTTTGAACTAAACTGGGTGCTCGCAGTAAGTCTACTGGCCTTGTTGGCTAGTATATTTATTTGTTTCTATTACGAAGGTAAGAGGTACCATTTGGGGGGGGGGGTAGTTACTGCTTGTCAGGCATCGTGCCAAGTGCTTTACTTTCATCAATTCACTTAATTTTCACAACAACCTTCTGAGCCTTTACCGTGATTTTTCAAGAGGAAAAAAAAGGAAAGATATGTCTAGGTAGACTGAAAGGCAGGTCTGCCTGACTCCCAACAACCTTGCTCTTAACCTTGACTCTGTATTACAGTTTTACATTTGGCTATATGATTGCAGTCAGTTTAGTAAAACCTTAGTTTGCAAGCATAATTCGTTCCGGAAACATGCCTATAATCCACAGCACTTGTATATCAAAGCAAATTTCAAGAACCATTGGCTCAGTTGTGATCATGTGACATTTGGCGTCAGGTACTACTTACATCGCAAGACATTGTCCATTTACCAAGTTAAAATTTATTAGAAACGTTTGCTTCTCTTACAGAACACTCCCAATCCAAGGTTTTCTTGTGTGTATGTGCATACATATATGTATATGTGTGTATATATATATATATATATATTTTTTTTTTTTTTTTAAGACATATAATAACAAATAACAAATACATAGGGCCCAAATCAGACCACAACAAAGAACAAGGAAGTTATGTTTTAGGTGGTGGGACTCTCCTGCGATTTTCTTTCTTTACTTCTGCTATAATTGCCACGATATTATTCATTCAATAGATGAAACATATTAGAAAATATAAAATCTCTTCTGGAAAGCAGGCAGGGTTTAAAGGGCAACAACAAAGTGAAACTGAGGCCGAGGGAGGGGAAGGTATGGCGTTCTTGCCGTAGGGCCCTACATGTGAACTCTGGGATTCCGATGCCCCACCCCATCGTCACCTGCGTGCGGGCCAGCAAGGCTCAGAGCCATTGAACCCTCCCCTCTTCCTGACCACAGAGGAAAACTGAGGTGCTGCGAGCGGCGGAGGGGGTGGGGTTGGTTGGGGGGAGGTCTGGCCTGCCCACGCCTCACTGCCAGCCTGGGGGAGAGCGGGTCCACCTTTGACGGTGCACCGACGGGAAGCTATTCAGCTGCAGATTCTCATCGCTCAAACCTCAGTACCTTAGCACAGAATTCAACACAGAGGCCGTTCCTTAAGACTACTCACCCAAGGCCGAGGGAGGCAGGAGGCGGGCCTTGAACGGAAAGGGGGAGTACGTCGACCAATCCGGAGGGTTCGGTTGCGCTTAGAGCGACCAACAGTATAGGGAGAAGTCTCCTCCACCCGCCTCAAAAATGCCTTTCTTTCACTTAGAACGTCGCGAGATCTTCACTCAAGCTGTATGGTTGGTTGAAAGACGCAAAGTGAGGGTTACGCCCACTGCTTCCTCCGTTCACTGATTGGCCTTCTAGAGGAAAAGGGATCTAACGTCAACGAGTTCCGCGAATGTCCATTGGTAGATGGTGCGGCCCTGTCGGCGCGCGGGCGCCGGCGCGGGCGTTCGAACGCGGGGTTGGCGGCGTTACCATGGCGATGCGGCCTGGCCGGAGTAGCAAAAGCCGGTGAGTTGACAGCATCCCGCCAGCTTTCGGGCTCTCTCCTGTCGGTGTTGTCTTCTGTCCTCAGACAGGGTTGACCGAGGGGGAACTTGGAAGTCTCTAAGGTGAGAAATGGCGGGGGGACGACCGGGGAGGCGAGGGGTAGGCCTCTGCCCCTCGGAGGATGGCACTCAGGACGCCCGCTGAACGCGTGAGGAGGCGGCGGTTGCAAGGAAACTGGGATTTGGCCTCTCATGGTTGTTTGAACGCTCACCTGCTCTTTTCTTCATCCCAAAATCTCCGCCTTTTTTTTTCTGTGACTATCTCGAGCGCTACTTCTCCCATGAAGCCTTGTCTGAGTCTCGAAATCTTGCCTTTGAACCTGTAGCCCTAACTGGAACCTTTCTTAGAAGGCACTTGTATTAGGCGTTGGGTTATTTGTGTACTTCCGTGAACCTCATTCTCCTCCTTCCTCCCATTTAGAGTTCTTTGAGGCAGAACAAGCATCTTTCACTCACAGTGTCTTACACACAGTAGAGTTTTCAGGAATTATTTGTTGAGTTGAATTTAATTCACCACAAATAGATTGGATTCCCCTCTGTGCCCTGTGCCGTTTTCCCTCGCGTTTGGAGGTTATTTTCTATTTTTACGAGAGTAGAGGGAGTGCACCCTAATTCACATTAGAAGGACCTGATAGTCCACGTTGGCCTTTCCACTGTTTGTGAAAGGGAACATCTTTTTTTTTTTTTTTTTTTTGAATTCTTGCTACAACTCTGGCACTGTGGCTTTTAGTCTTGTTCTCCCAATGCTTTTATTAAACTCCTTGTGAGTCTTTGATTAAAACAAATTACTGTATGCCAAGAGTGTCTCAGTTTCTTAGTGACCTGCAGCTATTGTCACATTTTAAGAGTGCTTTGGAAACTGTTTTAAGGCATTTTCTCCTTTGTATTTTACTTGTAGTGAGAGACTACATGTAAACTACATATAGTGAGAGACTATGCTTCAGGTGCATATAACAGCTGCTCTTGTAGCTATCCAATCATCAGGTGGCCATGATAGAATTGCTTTACCAAGACTGTTGTTTGGGGGCACCTGGGTGGCTCAGTCGGTTAAGCATTTGACTCTTGGTTTCGACTCAGGTTGTAATCTTTGAGTTTGTGGGATTGAGTCCCGCTTCAGGGCTCTGTGCCAACAGCACAGAGCCTATTTGGGGTTCTTTTTCTCCCTCTCTCTGTCCTTCCCCTGCTTACACTCTCTCTCTCAAAATAAATAAAGGTTAAAAAAAAAAAAAAAGACCGTTGTTTTGTCAACTCCTAAGACTATAATATTGCCAATCCGGATTGTTGATGATTCTCATGTCAAATTCATAGCTCAGTGATGGTTTTAATAAAAAGATTGAAAAAGTCAGGTAGAGTAACAGTGCTATTATTATCCTCTTATAAAAGTTTGAACACAACTGTATAGCTAAATTGCAGATCTGTGACATGTAATGGAAACCAAACGGGATTCAGGGTTTGGCGTTGGCTCTGTCTCTACTCACTGTAGCTGGTTTTACAAGCCAGTTAGCCCTTTCAGTTAGCCCTACTAATTCAAAAAGTGTTGAATTAGTAGAGCCACAGGGATTCTAGTCTATCAAGTTAGTCAAGCAGCTGTTTGTTTTTTTAATTCCAGTATAGTTAACATTGTTATATTAGTTTCAGGTGTACAGTATATTAATTCAATAATACTGTACATTACTCAGTGCTCATCATAAGTGTACTCTTTTTTTTAAAGAGTTTATTCTTTAAAAATGTATGTTTATTTTGAGTGAGAGTAAGCGTGAACAGGGGAGAGACAGAGAGGGAGGGGGGAGAATCCCAAGCAGGCTCCATGCTCCAGTGCAGAGCCTCATGTGGGGCTCAATCCCTGGACTGTGAGATCATGACCTAAACTGAAATGAAGTGAGCCACCCAGGTGCCCCTGTGGTAAGTTATTCTTAATCCCCTTCACCTATTTCCCCCATCTCCCCACCTACTTCCCCTCTGGTAACCATCAGTTCTCTATAGTTAAGAATCTGTTTTTTTGGTTTGTTGCTTTTTTTTTTTCTTTGTTCATTTGTTTTGTTTCTTAAATTCCACATATGGGTGAAGTCATATGGTATTTCTCTTTCTCTGATTGACTTATTTCATCCTCGGGATCCATCCATGTTGCTTCAGATGGCAAGATTTCTTTTTCTTTATCAGTTCTAGTAGTTCTTTATTTTTAATTTTTTTTAATGTTTATTTATTTTTGCGAGAGAGAGCATGAGCAGGGAAGGGACAGAGAGAGAGGGAAACACAGAATCTGGAGCAGGCTACAGGCTCTGAGCCGTCAGCACAGAGCCTGACATGAGGCTCAACACAGCGTTCAAACCATGAGATCATGGCCCGAGCTGAAGTTGGACGCTCAACTGATGGAGCCACCCAGATGCCCCAAGTTTTCATTCTTTTCGATGGCTAATATTTCATTATATATATGTGTGTATGTGTGTGCCACATCTTCTTTATCTGTTCATCTGTCATGGACACTTGGGCTGCTTGACTACTGTAAATGATGCTGCAATAATAAAAAAATGCTGCAATAAGTAATGTTGCAGTAAACCTAGGGGTGCATATGTATTTTTGAATTAGTGTTTTCATATTTTTTGGGTAAGTACCCAGTAGTAGAAATACTGGATCATATGGTAATTCTTTTTAATGTTTTGAAGAAGCTTCATAATCTTTTTCACTGTAGTTGTACCGGTTTGCATTCTTACCAACAGTGCACAAGGATTCCTTTTACTCCACATCTTTGTCAACACTTGTTTCTTGTGTTTTTGATTTTAACCATTCTAACAGATGTGAGGGGATAGCTCATTGTGATTTTGATTTGCATTTCCCTGATGATCAGTGATGTTGAGCATCTTTTCATGTGTCTGTTGGCCATCTGTATGTCTTCTTTGGAGAAATGTCTGTTGTTGTCTAAAAGCAATTGGTTATTTTTTGAAAAAATTTTTAATGTTTATTTATTTTTGAGAGAGACAGAGGGAGAGACACAGAATCTGAAGCAGGCTCCAGGCTCTGAGCTGTCAGCACAGAGCCCAATGTAGGTCTTGAACCCACAAATTGTGAGATCATGACCTGAGTCGAAGTAGGACACTTAACTGACTGAGCCACCCAGGTGCTCCAAGCAATTGGTTATTGATATCAGGTAAACATCACATGTTCAGTCTTCCAAGGACTATACAGCTGAAACTGATAGCTGCCATTTATTGAGCATTTACCCTGTGCAAAGCACTATAGCAAGGGCTTTATATAAATATTACATTTTTCTTAGCATAGTACATCAATGTACTGCCCACAGAGCATTTCAGTAAAAGCTTTTGGTTTATGTTGTTAATGTAAATCTTTAGTTATTGTATGTTCTAGTGCATGTCCTTGGAGCAAACTAGGGCATGATCCTCTCATCTTCCAGTTTAGGAGAAATAGTTTCTTTGGGCTTCCATTTTATTGTTTGTAAAGTAAAGGGTTGAAGTCTTCTCAGTCCCTTACAGATTAATTCATCAATTAATCCAGTTTCTTGTACTGGCTCAGCAAACCTGTTCATAATTTGTACAGAAAAAAATCCTCAACAAATTTTGTTAAATGAGCAATAGAGTTCCACTTATACTATGAGTGTTATGGTCATTGTATACTTCCCCAGTTAATGTCTCAAGGATTTTGATGTTCATATGTTATTGAACAAGAAGACTTTTCCATAGGCATAAACTAATAATAGGTAAATAGGTACCATTTGTATTGGAAAAATGCCATTTTCTACCTATGTGTCTTTTCCTGTGTAGGAAAAACCTCATTTCTTTCCCTCCTGTCTGTCTCCTTTACCACTCATAAGACTTCACTTCTGACACTTCTGGCTAAATGTGTGGGGACTTTTCCCCCACCAAGCAATTCTTTGTGACACCAGCTGGGTATCCTATAATTTAAATCAATCTAACTCTACCTATTTGGAGATAGTATCCGATCCCACAAGTTAAGGGCTCAGTCTGACACCCCACTTCAGATGCCAACTGTTAAGTAGTAGGTCCCCAGGTTACCTACAACTTCTGTCAGATTTAGCTACAAATCAGAAGTTCCCATGACCCCTTCCATGGACTCAATTTGCTAGAATGACTCACAGAACTGAGGGTAACACTTAAGTTTACCAGTTGGGGGCACCTGGGTGGCTCAGTGGGTTAAGCATCCAACTCTTGATTTCTGCTCAGGTCATGATCTCACGGTTTGTTGGGTTGGGAGCCCCATATTGGGCTCTCCACTGACAGTGTGGAGCTTGCTTGGGATTCATTCTCTCTCTCTCTCTCTCTTAAAATAAATAAAAATAAACTTCAAAAAAAAGTTTATCATTTTATTAAAGGTTATGATAAAGGTTGTAGATGAACAGCCAGAAGAAGAGATACATAAGACAATGTCTGTGAGGGTCTTGAGCATAGGAGCTTCTGTGCCTATGGAGTTGGGGTGTGTCACCCTCCTGGTGTGAATGTGTTCAACCTGGAAACCTACTGAACTCCATACTTTTGGTATATTTATGAAAACTTTGTCAAGCTTATGGCTTGGTTTTTTGGTGGCCAACCCCCACCCAGAGTTGCATCATTAGAACAAAAGATATTCCTAATGCTCTTATCATTTAGGAATTTACCAGGGTCTTAGGAGTTCTGTGCCAGGAACCATGGGCAGAGACCAACATATACTTTATATTATCTGGGTGAAAGATACTAGGACCAAACCACCAAGGCTGTGGTGGTTGGAATGAGGATAGAGGGGGGAAATTTTGACAAATATTTACTCTATTAAATTGGTTGGACCTGTTGATTAGATTTGGGATTAAAGGAGAGGAAAGGAATCTAGGATGCTTCCCAGTTTAGCTCTGAGTCACTGGTTCATGATACTGTCACTCACGTACTCCCATCCCCCTCACCAAAGAAGAGAAAGGTGGAGGGGCAGTTTTGTGGGGAGGTCATGAATTGATTATTGACAAATAGTTCAGATGCTTAATTATGGAAACATTTTGATAATGATCCCTGAATGTTTTTGCTGCAACTAAAGTTACACTGGAATTCTAGAAGTATCACTTAATAATGCTGTACAGTATTCAGGCCAAAAAAACTCTAGATGTTTCATCAGCAATGAGGAGCAGTCTTTTAGTTACCTTCTTGTGTTGAGATTTGATTGGTTAAAACTAGTGGCATGGAATTGCATAGCCAACATATGAAATAAATCCATATAGTTGTTTTTAATGATCTATGCCTTGGTTCCTTCATTTTAAAAAGAAGATGGTGATAATTGCCAGTTATCACAAAAAGTCTTGGAAGAATCAGGTAGCACAATTAATTACATATTAGTAATTTAGATCCCAGTGAATGGAATTATTGTTTGAATTTTTCTTTGCTTTCTCAGCATCATTTCTTTAGAAATAATTCCTGGTGCCAAGGTGGCAACAGTTCCCAAAAGGATGTAGCCTTGGGTAAGAGTCTATATCATCTTAGTAATTTATAAAAAACTGATTTAATAATTATTTTTCCAGTGAAACACATGAAGATATATTTTGTCAAAAGTATTTTATAACTGCAAAATGGCAAAAATCTGCAAATGACAACTTACAATTGGATTAGACCAGGATTTTAAAATTAAAGCCCTGATTTTAAACCCAGCATTGGCTGGGAATTCTTTAAAAATTAAGCCTCTAGGGGCATCTAGGTGGCTCGGTTGAGTGTGCCAACTTCAGCTCAAGTCGTGATCTTGCAGTTCGTGAGTTTGAGCCCCACATCGGGCTCACTGCTGTCAGCTTGTCAGCACAGAGCCTGCTTTGGATCCTCTGTCCCCATCTCTCTGCCCCTTCCCCACTTGCCTTCTCCCAAAAATAAATAAATACTAAAAATTAAGCCTCTATATTTAGAATAATACTTCTACTGTTTTAAGATAACTGGGTTCAACAATTTTGTTATGTTTATTTTTAGGTGATTATTCCCATGCTTTTCACCAAACTTAGAAACTTAAGCTCATAGTGGGGCTTTTGAAAGGAATTGCAGTAATTGCAAAGTATTGGCTATCTAACCATAAACTTGAAATTTATCTTTTTCCAGTGAAAACAGAATCTCTCAAAAACTGCTTTTGGGTATAACTCACATAATTCGTATCCTAAAATCCACCTCTATCTAGCCTTAAGAATTCTATTAAGTGTCATATATTCTCATTCCTTTGCAGCTGTTGTTTTGAGCAGTTGTTTAGTAACACTTGTCTTCTGTTGAGATCACTAGTCTATAGATAGAATAATCCCTAGAGTTTGAAATAACTAACTCCCTTGTTGAGGGAAAAGTGTATACTATATCATCCACCTCTTAATCTTCCAGTGATAATACTGAATTTCTTATGTTCTTAATTAAGGAACTTATGCCTAACATGGAGTATGGAAACATTTTAATGAAAATTGTTTGAGAATACTGGGTTTGTATTGTATACTTAATGGTATGGTGGACCCAGTGACCTTGTTAGCGGTCCCTTAAAAAGTGATCATTGTTAGTGTGTCCTAGAGCTAGATAGGTTGGTGGTTTAGTATGTGAACATACTAAAAGCCATTGAATTCACTTTAAGTGGATGAGTTGTATGCTGTGTGAATTAGATCTCAGTAAAGCTGTTTTATATATTTTTAAAAGTGGTCATTGTCACAATTTTAGGGGAACTTAGATGAAGAAATATTTCTTGGCAATCAGAAGCTATTTTAGTTCTTTTATTTTCATACTACTTCTATAATAATAATTATAGTATATAATGTGCTCTAATGCCTACTGACCTTCTGATGTAGTTCCCTTACTTTCAGAAACAGCATATTCATTTAAAACATACACAATTGAGTATGTAGGGAGGGGAATACAGATGTTTAAAGAGGCCATGGTGGTTTAGCCTATGAAAGCTGTGTGATCATTGGAGAAGTCAATTATTCAGAGCTAGCTTTAGTTCCCACATAAAATGAAGATGTTGGACCACATCCTAGCTCTCAAACGCCCACAGGGCTAACCAGTTAATGTAAATGAATAAAGTTGTTTGGTTGGCATAAAGGAACCAGAAGCAGAGAGACTATGGTGTATAGGATAGTATATGCTCTTCTAGTGTTTATTTTTGTTTGTTTATTTATTAGAAAGTATGTGAGCTGTATATGCTCTTCTAAAGAGAGCAGCACAACTCCGTTTTGGTCTGTTATTGCCTTATTTTATTGTAGGCTCGATGTAACTATCTTTTGATTCTCGAGAAAAACAAACTGGATTTTTAATTGCTCTTGATTTTTAAATAGTGAAACGAATCCTAAAAAAGTTTTAAACACTATGCAAGCCAAACTGCAAGGTATGAAGGATGAAGGAATCCTTCATAGGCCAAATGTTCTAGATTATATCAGCTGTTGACTAAATGACCTCTTTTGACTTGGCTAGCCATAGGACTCCCCCCCCCCCTTTTTTTTTTAAATCTTGTAGAAATGCAGTGCGGTGCATACCAAAGAATGTGTGTGAAACATATATGTAGGTTATAAAGTATAATACAAAATGAATAAAATTCCTAGACCTGGCACATCATCTCCCTTTGTTCTCTTCCTGTTCCACATTTCCCTGCTCACTCCTCTGAGGTAACCACTATTCTACATTTTGGGATTAGATGCCTAAATAATACAT
The DNA here is from genome assembly GCF_016509475.1 of Prionailurus bengalensis. Classification (NCBI taxonomy): domain Eukaryota; kingdom Metazoa; phylum Chordata; class Mammalia; order Carnivora; family Felidae; genus Prionailurus; species Prionailurus bengalensis. The sequence goes on along the minus strand of NC_057359.1, from coordinate 56,277,041 downwards.
TGGACTTGCCTGGTTTTGCTCGAGCCTTAAAAACAACATAGTTTTCTAGGATTTGCTTTTCAAGTGATGTTTCTGGGATTTGTTAAATTGAGTGTAGTTATAGTTTGTTCTTTTATCACTATTGTATAATATTCCATTGTGTGAATGTATCCACATTTATTTAGTCTCCAGCCAGTAAACATTCAGGTTATTTTCAGCTTTTGGTTCTTGTGAAGAGTGCTGCTATGCACATATTTCTATGTGCCTCCTGAAGCATGTGCAGAAGTTTCGTAGGGTATATACCGAGGAGATGAGTTGCTTGGTTGTATAATATATGAAGACTCAGCTTCATAAGATAATGTCAAACTGTTTTTCAGCATAACTGACTTAGCCCCATGATTCTTGACTCTGAAAGTTCTCCATAGCTTTGCCTTCTCTAATTTACTGTATTCTCTTCTTCCACACTTTTTTTTCTCTTGGTGAAGATGACCTGCTTCACTGCCCCCCTATTTTCTTTTTCTCAAGAACTGTATGTTCTCTGCCATTTCACTTCATTAAGAACATTTTCTGTAATAGAAAGATAAAAAAGGACTGGGATGCCTGGGTGGCTCAGTCAGTTGAGTTGTCTGACTTCAGCTCAGGTCATGAGCTCATGGTTCTTGAGTTTGAGCCCCACGTTGGGGTCTGTGCTGACAGCTCAGACCCTGGAGCCTGCTTTGGATTCTGTGTTTCCCTCTCTCTCTGCCCTTCCTTCACTCGTGCTCTGTCTCTCTCTCTCAAAAATAAATAAACATTAAAAAAAATTTTTTAAAGGACTTTAATAGAATAGAATGATATTTAAAAATATTATCTTTTCATATTTCATATGTGTAACTTGCTAAAGGAGCCTTTTTAAAAGTTTTTCCATACAGAAATATTTACTGATAATTTAATGGTCATTCAGGCACCTGGGTGGCTCAGTTAAGTGTCTGACTCCTGGTTTCCACTCAGGTCAAGGTTTCACTGTTCAGGGAATCGAGACCCGTGTCGGGCTCTGTGTGACAGCATGGAGCCTGCTTGGGATTCTCTGCCTTTCTCACTCTCTGTCTCCCTCAGAAGAAATAAGTAAACGTTAAAAAAAATTTAATGGTCATTTAAAGAACTTTGTAAGTTATGTTTGTCAGGTTCTGTATAGGATTACATTTAAGTTCTGTTTACTGTGGCTGTGTTTTTTTAACTGCCTCACAAATGATCTGGATATTTCTGGCACTTATGAGCTCTTAGTTGTTTCAGGAGTTGCTCAGCATAAATAATTTGAAATTTTATTGTTGGGGAGTTTTTTTTTTAATTTGGGAACATGAATTTTTCTGTAATCAATTTGAATACTTTTCTTTTAAAAAGGCTGTGAACACACAAATGTTTTCAGCTACTGTAAAAGCTACCCAAAGCCACATTTTATTTTCCTCTTCACTGTATTTTTTTGGTTTGTTTATTTAGTTATTTTGAGAGAGAGAGAGAGAGAGAGAGAGCAAAAGGGAAGAGGGGTAGAAGGAGAGGAGGGAGAGCAAGAGAGTCCTAAGCAGGTTCCACACTGTCAGCACTGAGCCTGACACAGGACTCATCCAACTAACTGTGAGATGGTGACAGCCAAAATCAAGGTCCGACGCTTAACCAACTGAGTCACCCAGGCACCCCTTCACTGTATTTTTTATAATAGAAATAAATCATTAATTATTATTATTTAATCATTATAAAAAAGTATTATTTGATACTATGAAGTCCATGTACAAGTGAGTCAGGCTTTTTTCTTTTTCTAAACAGGCAGGTTTATTTTATTTAAAATAAATATGGATAGAGTTCCTAAACATCTTAACAAAATGAGGTAGGTTTTGGTTTATCCATTATTAAGCTTATATTGAGTTACTTTTTTTTTTTTAATATATTTTGTTTTTAAATAATCTCTACACCCACATGGGGCTCAAACTTACAAAGTTACAACCCAGAGCTCAAGAGTCACATGTTCTATTGACTGAGCTAGTCAAGCGCTGCTGTAATTACTTTTTAAAAACTATGGCCACCACACCCACCTAGAACGTGTTCCTTATGCCCTTCTTTTTTGTTTTTAATTTTTAAAAATGTTTTATTTATTTTTGAGAGAGTGCGAGCAGGGGAGGGTCAGAGAGGGGGACAGAGGATCTTAGCAGGGTCTGCACTGACAGCACTGATCCTGATGCAGGGCTCAAATTCTCCAGCTTTGAGATCATGACCTGAGCTGCAGTTGGATGCACAACTGACTGAGCCCACCCAGGCACCCCCTCCTTATGCCTTTTTCATTTATCCAAGTAAAGCTCTGAGATTTTTGTTCTCTGCTTGAAGAGTCTAAAAAAGTGTTCAGCATGTGCATTTTTTTTTTTCAAAGTAGACTTTATGCCCACTGTGGGACTTGAACTCAGGACCCTGAGATTGAGAGTCACATGCTGTACCAACTGAGCCAGCCAGGCACCCCCAGCATGTGCATTCTTGGCAACTCTTAACCACAGCTCACATTTTTTAAAATTTAATTTAGTTTTATTTTTAAGTAAACTCTCTACCCAACATGGGGCTTTAACTCATGACCTCAAGATCAGGAGTTGCATGCTCTGGGGTGCCTGGGTGGCTCAGTTGGTTGTGTCCGACCTCAGCTCAGGTCATGATCTCGCAGTTTGTGAGTTTGAGCCCCATGTGGGGCTCTGTGCTGACAGCTCAGAGCCTGGAGCCTGCTTCAGATTCTGTGTCTCTCTCCTCTTCTCTGCTAATGCTCTGTGTCTGTCTCTCAATAATAAGCGTTAACAAAAAAAAAAAAAAAAAAAAAGTCACACGCCCTACTGTCTAAGCCAGCCAAACACCCCGACAGCTCAAATTTCTATAGAAAATTTCAATACATTTTATCATTTTCTTCTGTGGTTAATTTTGGTTTTGATAACTTTAGAAATGAATGCTTTAGGGGAAGAGCTTTTCCCATTTATTTTTTAACTATTTATTTATTTTTGAATATTTATTTATTTTTGAGAGACAGCATGAGCAGGGGGAGGGGCAGAGAGAGAGGGAGACAGAATCCCAAGCAAGCTCAGTTCTATCAACGCAGAGCCGGATGCGAGGCTTGAATGCAGGAGTTGTGAGATCATGACCTGACTGAAACCAAGAATTGGATGCTTAACCAACTGAGCCACTCAGGCGCCCTGCTTTTCCCTTTCAGATGTTAGTGTAACATCTAAAATTTAATGGTATGAGGTTTCTTCTTAGAGTGATAAAAATGTTCTAAAATTGGATTTTGATGATGGTTGTACAACTCTGAATATACTAAAAACTGTTGAATTGTACTCTTTAAGTGGGTGAGTTTTATGGTATGTGAATTATATCTTAATAAAGTTGTTAGAGTTTAGTGATGTCCTAGAGGGATTTATTGACCCTTTTTTCCTGTTTCTTTTTTGATAATCAAGTATTTGGGATGTCACATTAATTTGAGAAGCTAAAAATAACTTCTATGCTTTTGAACTTGGACCATTTTCCCCTAGTTTTTCTGATTGGCAAGGAATACATAGATATTACATTTAGGTTTTCTACTTTTTTATAGTGATCAAAATTAAAAAAAACATTTTTAATATTTACTTATTTTTGAGACAGAACACAACCAGGGTAGGGACAGAGAGAGGGAGACACAGAATCCAAAGCAGGCCTCAGGCTCTGAGCTGTCAGCACAAAGCCCGATGTGGGGCTTGAACCCACGACCACAAACCATGAGATCATGACCTGAGCCGAAGTTGGACACCAAACTGACTGAGCCACCCTGGCGCCCCAGTGATCGAAACTTTTATTAGACATATTGAATAATCTTGACAATTCTACAAGCAGACGACAGTGGATTCTGATATGTTCTTCAAGTTTTTTGAAATTATAATACCTGCCCCTGGGCTAATGTTACTCAGTTGTCTCCCCCTAGAGGTGGAACACAGAACTCTTTTAGCATAAATATTCTATTTACCCATGGGATTGCTTATTTTCTAATAGGTAATATTTTCCCCAAGTCATTGATACTATATGTTTTTCTCAGGTTGACTTTAAAAAATTAGACTGATGGGGCCGCCTGTGTGGCTCAGTTGGTTAGGTGTCTGACTCTTGGTTTTGGCTCAGGTCATGATCTCATGGTTCGTTAGATCAGGCCACACATAGGGCTCTAGGGCTCCTTGCTGCAGTGCAGAGCCTGCCTGGGATCCCCTCTCTCCCTCCCTCTTTGCCCTTCCCCTGCTTGCATGTGTGCTCTCTCTCTCTCAAAATAAACTTAAAAAAAATTAGACTAATTTAAGCAATTTCTTCTTTTATGTCATCTAGGTCAGTGAAAAAAGACTTATGAAAACAGGTATTTTAACTTTATTCCAAAGGCCTAAGAAATAAAAATCACACAGTTGAAAATCTCTTATCTGTATATGTTACATGGATTTAAAATAACAATGACACTATGTGATTTTATTTTATGTGACATTCTAGAAAATATGAGTCATCTATGAGACAGAAAGTAGGTTAATGGTTACCTTGGGCCCAGGGTGGAAGAGAGGATTGACAGCCAAGGGTGTTTAGGAACTTTCAGTAGGTGATTGATGGGACTGTATTGATTGTATTTTGACTGATATAGTGATTACATGGATATATATTTGTCATAATTCATAGAACTATACTCCTAAAATGGATCTAGTTTATTATATATAAGGAAAGTTGATTAAAAGAAAAATCAAATAAGACCACACATACACATGATGTTTATTTGTATCAAGTATTGATCTTTCAATATATAGCATCATCTAATATTTCCCTGTTGTATATGTAATCAGACATTTATGTTAACTATTTCAGTGGAGAGCAAAGTACTTGTACAATTGTCATTGATGAAATAGTTTGAATAGAAGCCTACACATAGTATTTTGCAAATATAATATGTCTACTTTAGTAACTCTAATTCCTTACCTTTTGATTCTATGTTACATATTCAGGTTTTGACCAAATAATAGAAATTATCTTGTAACCATGTTAAAAGTCTTCATACAGTGCATCTATTTGTATCTAAGTCAGGTGGCCAACACTTTTCTACATGCCAGGCATAGTGACCAGTGCTGAGTAAGAGAGCATGGCCCCATCCTTATGGAGTACTTTATAGTTTTCAAATTTGTTTTACATAAATATCTTACTGCATCCTTTAAGAGAGGGGAATGAAACTCAGAGAAACTGACTTTGTCCAGTTTACGCAGCTAGATGACTGAGTTAATATGATACCAAGTTCAGTTTCAGGCAATTTAGGTGGATAAAGTTACATAGTTCAGGTAGATGAATGGAAAGTTTGAGAGGGTATGTTAAATAGTTGGATCTTATCCACATCCTGGAATGTGAATAAACTTCCTTAATTGTATATAAAGTTACATGTATTCCCCTTCCAGTTGATTTTCTCTAACACCAGGATAAGAAAGTTTGAATTTCTTGGATTTCTTCCAAGACTATTTCTGATTGTTACCCCAACAGCTGAGACCCAGTAGATCCTGGGTGTCACAGGGGAGAACTCTGCATACTTGTGACATTGAATGTGAGTGGGCCCTACATACAAAAACCTGTCATCTGACCCCATATTGATTTCACTGATTTGCAGGGCATTTTCATGGTGGTGGCAGCTGTGAGCTGAGCTGTGTTGTGCTGCAGCACCGATGCAGGAAGCTGCCAGTCTACTGAGCAGTGTAGATAGTGGGTCTGTCATGGGGGGATGGCAGTGTGTCTGTCTTTGCCACTACTTGTGAAGGAGGCAGAATGGAATAGTGGAAAGAACATGGGACTAGCCATGAGAAGACCTAAGTTCCAATCTTAGAACTGTTACTTGAGAGCTATATTACTATGGGCTATTCTCTGTATCATTCTAGTCTTCTAAGTAAAATGAGGGAGTGATCTGTGCACCACAGATAAATCTCAACATCATTATACTAAATGAAAAAAGCTAGATACAAAAAAAGACTGTATTTTACAATCCCATTTATAGAAGACTTCAGAAAATACAAACTAATATATAATGACAGCAGATCAGTGGTTGCCTAGGGCCAGGGGCAGAGAAAAGAAAGGAATGCAAAGAGACATGAGGAGTCTTTTGAGAGTAATAAAAATGTTCTGCATTTTTTTTTTTTTTAGTTTTATTTATTTTGGAAGAGAGTAAGCAGGGGAGGGGCAGAGAGAGGGGGAGACAGAATCCTAAGCAGGCTTTGCACCTGCTTAGCATGGAGGCCAATATGGGGCTCGAACTCATGAACCACAAGATCATGACCTGAGCCAAAATCAAGAGCTGGACCCTTAACCAACTGAGCCACCCAGGCACCCTAGACAAATTTCTTAAAATATTGAAATGCTTAATTTACCCAGATTTTGATCTTATATTCCATTTGATTGTTTTACTGCTTCATGGTTATTATATCCTGTCATCTTTATTTACATCCTTATAGTCACAGTGTGACAAAGGTGTCAGTGGTAAATTCTTAACTCCAATATATTTGGAGCACAAGAAACATGGAAAGAAGTCATGGAAATGACTTGACACCATCCCCTACCCCAATTTTCATCCTGTATTCTATTAATGGTTTTAAATGCTCAAAATCTGTCTTTTTTGTATTGTTTTTGTTTTTAAATGTTTATTTTTGAGAGAGTAGGGTAGGAGCAGAGAGAGAGAGAGGGAGACAGAAGATCTAAAACAGGCTCTGTGCTGACAGAGAGCCCCATGCGGGGCTCAGACTCACAAACCGTGAGATCATAACTTGAGCTGAAAATGGAAACTTAACCAACTGAGCCCCCCAGGTATCCCTGCTCAAAATCCTTCTTAATAAATACTTCCAAAAGCCAAAACCAATTGTTAGGAGTTGACATTGAAGTTGAAAATTAACGTAGGGAAAATATTCAGTAATTCAAACATAAAGTAAGTAGCGACCATTTTGGATTAGTTGTGGCTGTATACAGCTATTCCTGATCTTTCCCTAATGCTCAGACCCTCTGTGCTTAAGACTTGCTGGAAACGCATAATCTTTAGCTGGACATGGGACAATGGGCAGCTACTTCTGAGACGTGTTTCTTGGAGGAAAGCTGATTTTAGGTTTTGGTCAGAAAATAATACAAGATGAAACTGTCAGACATTAATTGAAACACAGAATATATATTTAAAAAACCAAAACATGAGTTAATAGTGATTTTTTAAAAAGCACCCCCCACCCAAAAAAAAGGCAAAACCCAAATCCTAAAGGAACTCATTAGATACCATCCAAAACAACTAGGGCAGGTGTGCCTAGGTGGCTCAGATGGTTAAGTGTCCGACTGTTGGTTTAGGCTCAGGTCATAATTTTATGGTTCATGGGTTGGAGCCCTGCATGAGGCTCCATGCTGACACTGCGGAGCCTGCTTAGGATTCTCTTTCCCTCTATCTCTGCCCCTCCCCTGCTCACTCTCTATCCCTCTTTTTCTCAAAATAAAATAAATAGACATTAAAAAAATAAAATAGGGCATTACTTCTTACTCTGAAAATTGGAAATTAAAAGGAAAGAATACCTTTATTGCTGCCTTCTATGTACAAACTTTACTCTGGATGATCAAATAGCCCTAGTTGTTAACTGAAAGTTTTTCTTTACAAGAAAATTCCACCAACAATGATATATTCTCAAAATTACCATTTTGCAACCCCTAATGAAATAATTGAGGCAGGTAGCAATCATTGGATGAAACTATTGGATTGATTGGCTGATGAGAAAACTTTACAATGAAGGAATCAGCCTGCAAATCTAGCAGACATTTGCATATATTCTGATATGGTTTTTTTTTAATTTTTTTTTTTTTTTACATTTATTTATTTTTGAGAAACAGAGTGAGACAAAGCGTGAGCAGGGGAGGGGCAGAGAAAGAAGAAGACACAGAATCCAAAGCAGGCTCCAGGCTCTAGGCTCTGAGCAAGCAGTGAGCACAGAGCCTGATGCAGGGCTGAAACCCATGAACTGTGAGATCATGACCTGAGCCAAAGTCAGATGCTCAACCAACTGAGCCACCCAGGTGCCCCCTAATATGATGTATTTTAAAGTGCATAGTAACACCTATGAAGTATTTTTGCCCAAAATGTAGAACTTGATTCTAATATTGGGTTGTGAGATTAGGCCAAAACACAACAGGACACCTAGTTAAATTTGAATGTCAGATGAATAATGAGTGATTATTATTATTATTTTTTTATTTTTTAGTATAAGGATGTCACATACTTGGAACATACTTGGTTTCTGCAAAAAGTCATTGGAGTAGAAAGGGAAAAAAGAAATGATGGGGTATTGCTCTGTAAGAAAAAAGATTTAAGAGACATGACAACCAAATGTGTGCACTTTGTTTGGATTCTGAGTTAAACAAAAATATTTTTGTAAAAAGATATTTTTAAAAATATATGTTTAAATACTTTATTGTTGGGAAAACTGGACAGCAACATGCAAATACACAAACATTAACTCAAAATGGATTAAAGTCTGAAAGTAAGAGCTGAAACCATAAAACTTCTAGGAGAAAACGTAAGTGGTAAGCTCTTTGACACCAGTTCTGGCAATGATTTTTTGGATTTGACACCAAAAGCAAAGGCAACAAAAGCAAAAATAAAGCAGAACTGCATCACACTAAAAAGCTTCTATATGTCAGAAGAAACCATCAATAAAATGAAAAGGCAGCCTACTGAATGGGAGAAAATATTTGTAAATCGTATATCTGATAAAGGGTTAATACCTAGAATATATATATATATATATATATATATATATATATATATATATAACCCTATAACTCAATAGCAAAGTAAATAATCTGAAAACAAAAATAAGCAGAGGATCTGAATAGCCATTTTTCCAAAGACCTACAGATGGCCAACAGGTACATGAAAAGATGCTTAGCATCACTCATCATCAGGAAAATGTAAATCAAAACCACAGTGGGGGGCACCTGAGTGGCTCAGTTGGTTAAGCTTAGGTCATGATCTTGTGGTTTGTGAGTTCTAGCCGTTCATTGGACTCTGTGCTGACAGCTCCGTGCCTGGAGCCTGCTTCGGGTTCTGTGTCTCTCTGTCTGCCCCTCCCCTGCTCGCTCTCTCTCTCTTTCTCTCTCTCTCTCTCTCTCTCTCTCTCAAAAATAAACATTAAAAAAATTTGGGAGGGGCACCTGGGTGGCTCAGTGGGTTAAGCATCTGACTTCAGCTCAGGTCATTATCTCACGGTCTGTGAGTTCAAGCCCCATCTCGGGCTCTGTGCTGACAGCTCAGAGCCTGGAGCCTGCTTCAGATTCTGTGTCTCCCTCTCTTTCTATACCTCCCCCACCCACACTGTGTCTCTCTCTCAAAAACAAATACTAAAAAAACTAAAATATATTTTTTAAGATATTTTAGCAAAGGAAATAAAGAAAAGAAGAAGCAAGTATGGCAAATTTTGATAATTGAAGAATCTAGGGGTAGTTAATGTGAGGGTTTATGGTACAATTCTATTCACTTTTGGGATAATAGGAATTTTTCGTAATATTTTAAAATGCTGTGGGTAGATTACTGTGCTTGAAATTTGCCAAGCAGTTAGTAGGTGCTTTACAGAATCTGCCTGCTATACAATCCATACACGTAGAGAGTATTTTAATATATCTAATTGTACTGTCAATACCTGTCAATACCAATTATTTTAGTTGAAGAAGCTGAGGCCCAGAGACATTAAATAATTTAATCACATGTCGCGTCTGATTCTTGGCAGAGCTTGACTGGATCCTGGATTTTTTTGATACCTAATCCAGTTATTTTCTGCTATATTATTTACTACTAAACAAACTCTTTGATGGTCTACTGGCCCGTTTAAAATAAAAGTCTTATTTGACATCTTAAAATAGAAAAGAAGAAACAATGTGAATGTTTTGCTCTCTGTTCAGTTTTCTCCCTACAGAATAAAAATATGTTTGGTGGTGGTGGTAGTAGTTTTAAGATCCATGTTTATGGGATGTCCATGATGTGTTATACCAGTGCTTTAGTATTAGTTCCTTCTAAATCCACTGACAAAGTGGGCATGTCACTATTTTATTATAGCTAACATTTCTAAGAAGGATGAAGGGATGTTCTACAATAAAATAACTACAGAGAAAATATCAAAAGTAAAAACATGCATTTATGGATGGGTGTAAAGAGAAGGGTCATTATCCTGGTAAGCCTGCCTAAAGAAATCTAGAGCAAAAATCCTGGGGTACAGAAAAATAAAGTTCATTACAGTGATATTTTGGCAGCTTGAATCCCAACGTACTTAAATAAATTTGTAGAAAAATTAGTTTAGTGTAGTTTCTTCCCCCCACCCTCCACCCCTTCTAAGGGAGACCTATTGCTACTCGTAGGTTATAGCCTTTGTCTGGGAAACTACTACAACTTACAACCCAGGTTATCTTGTTAACAGACCACCAGTGTTGGACTTTTTTGTTCTCCCTAATTAATCAGGTGCTGAGGAGCGTACTTTTAAAATGATCCTTTGCTCTCATCTTATTTAACCACTGAAAGATAAACCCAATAATACAATTTGAATAAAACATGATTTTAAGAGTAATTTACATTTGCATTAGTATTGTCAACTTAAGATGACAACCGGGATGCCTGGGTGGCTCAGTTGGGTAAGTGTCCAGCTCTTGATCTTGGCTCAGGTCATGATCTCACAGTTTGGGATCGAGCCCTACATCAGGGTCTGTGCTGACAGTGCAGAGCCTGCTTGGGATTCTCTCTCTCCCTCTCTTTCTGCCTCTCCCCAGGGCACGCTCTCTCTCTCTCTCTCTCTCAAAATAAATAAACTTAAAAATGAAATGACAACCAATAAACATTATTTTAGGGGTTCACTCCAAGATGTTTTTTAAAATGTTTTATTTATTTTGAGAGCAAGCAAGCATGTGAGCAGGGGAGGGGCAGAGAGAGAGGGAGAGAGGATCCCAAGCAGGCTCCGTGCTGTTAGCACAGAATCGAACACAGGGCTCCATCTCCTGAACTATGAGATCATGACCTGATCTGAAATTAAGAGTTATATGCTTAACCAACTGAGCCACTCAGGCACCCCTCCAACAGGTTTTTAAGAATGAAATTCTGGTGGCGCCTGGGTGGCTTAGTTGGTTAAGTGTCTGACTTGGCTCAGGTCATGATCTCATGGTTTGTGATTTCAAGCCTCATATCCAGCTCTGTGCTGATGGCTCAGAGCCTGGAGCCCATTTCAGATTCTGTGTCTCCCTCTTTCTCTGCCCCTCCCCCCTTCTCACTCTGTCTCTCTCTCAAAAATAAATAAACATTGGGGCGCCTGGGTGGCCTTAGCTGGTTGAGCATCTGACCTTGGCTCAGGTCATGATCTCACAGTTTGTGAGTTCGAGCCCCACATTGGGCTCATTGCTGTCAGCCTGTTAGCGCAGAGCCCACTTCAGACCCTCTGTCCCCCTCTGTCTGCCCCTTCCCCGCTTGTGCTCTCCCCAAAACAAATAAATATAAAAAATTACATTTAAAAAAATTTTTTTAAATGTTTATTTTATTTTTGACAGAGACAGAGGGGGGCAGGGACAGAGAGAGAGGGAAACACAGAATCCGAAGCAGGCTCCAGGCTCCCAGCTGTCAGCACAGAGCCCGCCGCGGGGCTCGAACTCGCAGATCATGAGATCATGACCTGAGCTGAAGTCGGACGACCAACCGACTGAGCCACCCAGGTGCCCTAATTTTTTTTAATTTTTAAATGGGATTCAGATTTAGCCAGATGAATAGAATAGTTTGTGTAAAGGACTTAGGCATAATTCTTTGCATAAAATATAACTCAATACATTTTAAAATATAACTCAATAAATTTTAGTTTAATCAGATCATCAAAGTAGTATGACTGTGCACTATCTGCTGAAAAAATGTGATTAGCCTTATTACATAAAAATTTTTTTTGAACTATATTAAGTGCAAAGGTGACGTTGGTAAATATATTGTATCAGGCTTTTCTAGTTTTTAAGGACTCTGAGGTTGTCTCCATTACTTTGGGTGATGGGACTTGTAGAGTTAGGAAACAGAGAAAATGGCTCCAACGACATAAGTTTCATACATTCTTTTTTTTTTTTTTAATGTTTTATTTATTTTTGAGAGAGAGAGCGAGAGAGAGCGAGCGTGAGAGCTTGAGTGGGGGAGGGACAGAGAGAAAGGAGACACAGAATCTGAAGCAGGCTCCAGGCTCCGCACTGTCAGCAGGCCCCAACCCACAAACTGTGAGATCAGGACCTGAAGTCATATGCTTAACTGACTGAGCCCCCCAGGTGCCCCCAGGCAATCTTGTAATCCTTTAGTTGCCTTGGTTAAAAAATAGAAATGGTGAAACTTTTTGTTCTTTGTCCTGTCTAAGCAGATTGTGTTCGTTCAACAAATACTGGTTACGCACCTTTCTAGCTCAAATGCTAGACTGAGCAGATCATACTGCTTTTCTCTTGAAGAATTCACATTATAGTATAAGGCAGAGCCACCTTACGTCATCTCTGGAACAAGGCCGGCAATAAATTTAAAAAATATATGAGTCTGTAATAAGTGCCCTATCAGTTTTACAGTCAAAACACTATAGGAGTTTGGAGAGAGAAATCTTATCTCCCTGGGGTAATTCATGTATTCAGCAAACATTATTTATAATTGTGTGAATTTTTTAATGGCTGTAACAAACAGCATATGAAAATGCTTATGTAAATAGATTTAAAAAGTGGATTATAATATAGTTGTGAGTACAATGTTATATACAATGTTTAAAAAATGCATTAAAAAAAAAAAAAAGGCCAGGGAGAAAAACACCAAAATAGTAACAAGTAGTTGTATCAGGTCAATTTGAGAAGGCTGGGAGGGAGGAAGGTAGATGGATTTAGAAATATATATATATTTTTTCAACATTTTTATTTATTTTTGGGACAGAGAGAGACAGAGCATGAACGGGGGAGGGGCAGAGAGAGAGGGAGACACAGAATCGGAAACAGGCTCCAGGCTCTGAGCCATCAGCCCAGAGCCTGACGCGGGGCTCGAACTCACGGGCCGCGAGATCGTGACCTGGCTGAAATCGGACGCTTAACCGACTGCGCCACCCAGGCGCCCCTAGAAATATATTTTTTAAAGAAGATATAATGGCATACTTTCAAAATTTTAAAAACAGCTGTTCTAGAGGTCCTGCTCTGGGTGATGGAGACAGCAATGAAATAGAAATAACAATAGGAAAGGTAATAGATACCAGAATTTATTGGTATATAATAGTCCTCCTTGGGGGAGGGGAACTAGTTGGTAGAGGGCTAGTGTTAGAAGGAGACTATTACATAACAGCTTTTGAATTTGGCTCAGGTCATGATCTCACAGTTCAGTTGTTGTTCATCTCGTGAGATCAAGCCCTGCATCGGGCTCTGAGCTGACAGCACAGAGCCTTCTTAGGATTCTCTCTCTCCTCTCTCTCTGCCTTACCCCCTGCTTGAGTGCTTGCTCGCTCTCTCTCTCTCTCTTAAATAATGTTTAAATAAACATGTAACTAATAAATTGAGAGTTTACTTTCGCTCTGTAATTGCTTCACAGTATCCCATTTAATGGGTTGTTATTAACCAGTTCCTATACTGATTCTTTGTTATTATATAAAGTGCTGTGATGAATAACTTTGTACCTATGTCACTTTGTACTTCTACACAATATCTGTAAGATAGGTTCCTAAAAGTAGAATTGCTGGGTCAGTGTATTTGGGTTTGTAATTTTGATAAATATAGATCAGTGGACTAAAACCATAGTCACCTGGGGGACTTTGTCAGTGTTGTTAGGTTTGTCCCCCTCAATGCCTGGGAGGTTTGTTTTTTTGTTTTTTTGTTTTTTTGTTTTTTTTCTATGTATCTGGGATGGGGTTCAGTTATCTTTATATTTTTAAGTTCCTAGGGTGATTCTGATGTTTACCCCAGAAGGAAGAGGAGGTTGGACCTTTGTAAAATGGAATGTGGTACAAAAAAGCATATCTACTTTTAAAACAAAAGAGCAGCTCTTTCTGCTCATGGGTCCCATCCCTGTGCTTTAATGAAAACACCTTTTTCCTTTGCAAAAAGAAAACACAAAAAATAAAAGAATGTAGGCTAACTGTGGGGCTCAGAAAGGCAGCACGCTGCCAGTTAATACAGAAGCATGCCAGTGGCTGCTTTAATCTGCATGTTCAGATTACTACTATCTCCAGCATCTTCCCCTCCCATGGTATTATGGGATATGCAAGCATTGTAAGAGGAATATGTTAGTATTTCAAGTACGGATTAAGGGATGCAGTAGAAGTCATGGTTAGCAGAGTTTGGTATGTCACCAAGGAAATGAGTATGTGAAATATACGATTTTGTACAGCCTGTGGAAATTGAAGACTGCATAGCACTTAAGCTGTTGCTCTGGGTTAGGCTGAGCCAAGTAGGAAATGTAACTGCTTAGAAGTAATTTAAAACACAACAGAACATTGAAGGCTTATTTTGTTCTAGCATCTGTGCTAAGTGAAGTTAGTAGTATAGAAATAAATCACAGTAGTAATAACTACCAATACTTATTGGGCACTGAGTATGTACGAGGCATTATGCTGAGAGTTTTACAAGTATTTTCTTATTCATTCATTCATTCATTCATTCATTCATTCATTTTCAAAGTGTATGCTCACATGCGAGCAGGAGACGGGGAGAGAGAAAGAATCTTAAGCAGGCTCCACACTCAGCACAGAGCTCGATGTGGGACTTGATCCCTTGACCCTGGGATCACGACCTGAACAGAAATCAAGAGTTGGTCACTCAATTGACTGAGCCACAGGTGCCCCAAGTATTTTCTCATTGAATCCTAATCCTAGGAACTGTAGGGGCTATTACATTCCTATTTAACAGTTGAGATGGGGCACCTGGGTGGCTCAGTCAGTTAAGCATCGGACTCTTGATTTCGGCTCAGATCATGATTTCACGGGTGGTGAGTTCAAGCCCCACATTGGACTCTGCACTGACAGTGTGGAGCCTGCTGGGGATTCTCTCTCTCTGCCCCTCTGCCACTCACGCATGTGCTTCTCTCTCTCTCAAATACATAAACTTAAAAAAAAATTAACAGTTGAGAAAAATGAGTTTCATAGATGTTAAATAAATAACTTGCCGAAGGACACACATGTATCTACTTCATAAGATTAAAGGTTAACAAACGGTATTGAGAACAGTGCCTGGTACATAATAAATGCTCAAAAATATTAGTTGCTATCATTATTATTATTATTATTATTACTGAAGTACAGAGGAAATACCAGTTATCCCTTGCCTAGGGCATATGTCACAGAAGAAAAATATGAATAGAATTTCTCTTGGGAAAGACAGATATTCCACCTAGAAGAAACAGTTGTAAAGGGATTGGTAGCCTGATTTGGCTACTGCATAATGTACTTGGTGGTAAAATGGTAGAAGAGGATGAGAAATGAAAGAAGGCATCATGGGAGGGTGGGGCAGAGAGCTATTGAGCTATTTTGAAAGGATGTGCATAACTCATTTTAGGCAGGGGGGTTGGGAACATTTCAAGCAAAGATACAACATGTAAAAAGGCATAGAAACATGGTTACAGTTATCTACTGCTGTGCAGTAAACTACCCCAAAATTAAATGATTTGAAACAACTATTTGCCCACGGTTCTTTGAGTCCTCTGTTTGGACTAGGCTTAGCTAGGTAATTCTGGTCTCACTGGGCCAGTCACTCGTGTGGCTGCAGTCATTTCGTGGTGCCACTGGGGCAGAATAGTCTAAGATGGCTTCTCTCACATGTCTGACTTTGATGATGACTGTTGGCTGGGCTTCCCCTGTCAGCAGAGAGTTGCAAGAGAACAGAAGCTGCAAGGGTTCTTGAGGCCTAGGTATGGAAGTCACACAGTGTCACCCCTACCACATTCTGTCAGGTAAAACAAGTCACAAGGCTAACCTAGATGCAATGGGAGGAAAAAGACACTGCCTCTTGATGTGAAAGGACCTGCAAAGAATTTGTGGCCTTCCCTGACTCCCCCAAATCTACCACAGATGGAAAAGGTCAGGATGAGTTTAGGATATCTTACTTAGGCTTCTTTGGCCTTTTCTGTAGCCTAAGTAGCATTTCCTCCAAAGTTAATTATACACTGTAATTTAATCACCTTTATTACCTGGCCCTGAGCTCTGTTTCTCTAACAGTGGTGTGGAGAATTCCTCAGGATCCTGATTTTAGTAATAAACCAGGATTATGTGGATTATGTGTTATTAACACATTATTTGTTAGTATTAAATACCTCACTGTTAAAAGTTTTTCAGCATTTTAATGTTCTACCATATAAAACCTTTTTTAAAGTTTATTTTAATAATTGCTATACCCACGTGGGGCATGAACTCACAACCCTGAGATTATGAGTCACATGTTCTTCCTACTGAGTCAGCCAGGTGCCCCAGCAACCATATAAAATCATTTTTTTAAAGCACTTGATTTTTTTTTGCTAATTACTGTTTTTTAAAATAATATCTACACACAGCATGGGGCTCAAACCCACAACCCCAAGGTCAAGAGTCATGTGCTCTACCAACTGAGCCAGACAGATGCACCTATAAGATCTTGACCAATTTTTTAAATCTCAGGTAAATTACTTTATTTGTATTCTGCACAAGTTGACATCTACAACCACCTACCTTTACTTACTTTTAGAATGATGAGACCCTGAATTAGATTCTGAATTGATGTTTTTACCTCTTTATTCAACTAGCTTTTACCAGTACCCAGCAGATACAAATGTGATTTCCTCTGAGTTATGTTAGTTTATAATCCTCTGTGGTTTGCTATTTAATTCTGCTTTCCATTCTGAAGGACTTCTTAGCCTTTGTTCATTAATCATAGGAAACAGTTGTGCAACATGCCTTGACATTAACTTGAACATCTAAAATTAGTCTTGCTACAATCAGTGGTTGGGAACAATGTTTCAGTAGTTTGTGACATGTGTTAAGTAGACATTGCAAGACTGGAAGGAACTCCCTAGAAAAAAGTAAGTGACTTGTGTGTGTGTGCGCATGTACCTATGTATATACACAATTAAAGTTCCATTTGATAAATTACATCTGTTACTACAAATGCATCATAAGCATCTTTGCTTGTGCACTGTGCTGTTTAATTATTTCAGAAGAAAATGTATATTGAAAACTTGGTATGTTAGAATGGATTTTCTGCATGTTTGTTTTGTGATTTTCATTTTTAAAGGAATATTTCAAGTGAATGGCTTTTTTCTTTTCCTATTCAGAAGTTATAGAAACTCATTCACAAAAAATGACATCTTGGTTGTATGAATGTCTTTGTGAAGCTGAACTTGCACAGTATTATCCTCATTTTACTGCCCTTGGTCTTCAAAAAATAGATGAATTAGCCAAGGTTACAATGAAGGACTATTCCAGATTGGGAGTCCATGACATGAATGACCGCAAACGTCTCTTCCAACTTATCAAAATCATTAAGATTATGCAGGAAGAAGATAAAGCAGTCAGTAGCCCAGAGCATCCTCTTCAGACAAACAGCCTGTACATTAAGCCTCAGGAATCCAGATCTGGCCCTCGCAGACAACTGCATTTTGATTCTCCTGCTGACAACAAAGACAGAACTACCAGCAACAACGGGCTTGAAATGTGCAGGTTATCAGATTCTTCTATAAACAAACAGAAGTCTAGTTACCTAAAAGTGCTCCAACGCATGCTGCCGGCTGATTCCCAACACCATACAAAAACAAGAATTCGGAATGCCACAGCTGCTGGTTCCTATGTGCAAACAGAAACTAGCACTTCACTCTTTTCATCAAATCACTTTTCTCCAATACTGGGGGATTATGATATTCCCGTTATTCAAAGAGTCCCTCATGTTTCAGAGTATAACTATGGAATCCCTCAGTCCTGTATCAGGTAATAATTTATTATCTTTTTTGGGGGTGTGGGGGAGACAGAGGCAAGGGCAAGCCTCTCCATGACTGAGAGCTTCTTAGATATAGAAAGTTATAGTGAACAACTTCTGCAGCAACAATAGAAGTAGTTTGATGGGGGAAAGTTCATGAGGAATTGGGACTTTCCAGATGGGAGAAAAATGATATTGTTCATTTATGTTCAAGCTGCTACTTGCCAGGATCTGCTATTATTCCGTAGGAAACCTATGTCTATTGTTTATTATACTGTAACATGATACATCTAGTGCATCTTTGAAGGTAAAATAGTTAACTGGCATTCTGTAATGGAAAGAGTGTGTGTGTGTGTGTGTGTCTGTGTATTCCACAGGATTTTTTTTTTAAGGCTATCAAATTCACTTCAACCAGGAGACATAAAGCTTAGTTAAAAACAAAGAGCATGTAGTTGGATTAAGTAGATCTTGGGTGCAGTTAGCTTACCTACACACGTTGAAATAGGGTCCTGATTTTGAGTGCTTTCTTCAGTTCCAGCCCTGGAAGAACATGATTTTGGTAATTACAAAAGAGTAAGACACTATTGATGCACTTGCAACTTTGAGAGTCAAGGTGACAATAAGTTATTTTCACCTAGTGCTTTAAGTTAAATGTTGAAATGTCCCTAAGAGCTAAAATATTGACTAATCCCTAATACCAGCATTGGTATGATAGAAAACATATTCTTTTAAAAATAACATGTCTTGGTTGTTTTGTTATTGTAAAAGTTGCACATGGGGAGTTATAGAGAAACAAAATACATTCTTTTTTTTTTTTTTTTTTTTTTTAATGTTTATTTATTTTGGAGAGAGTCACAGTGAGAGTGGTGGAGGAGCAGAGAGACAGGGAAACACAGAATCTGAAGCAGGCTCCAGGCTCTGAGCTGTCAGCACAGATCCCAACATGGGGCTCAAACCCATGCAACGGTGACATCATGACCTGAGCCAAAATTGGACGCCCAACTGACTGAGCCACCCAGGTGCCCCCAACAAAATACATTCTTAAGCCACATTTTCTTTCTTTCTTTCTTTCTTTCTTTCTTTCTTTCTTTCTTTCTTTCTTTTCTTTTCTTTTCTTTTCTTTTCTTTTTTCTTTTTTTTTTTTTTTCTTTTCTTTTCTTTTCTTTTCTTTTCTTTTCCTTTCTTTTCTTTTCCTTTTCCTTTCCTTTTCCTTTTCCTTTCCTTTTCCTTTCCTTTTCCTTTCCTTTTCTTTTCCTTTTCTTTTCCTTTTCTTTTCTTTTCTTTCTCTCTTTTTTTCTCTTCCTTCCTTCCTTCAAGCTATTATTCATACCTTAAAAGAAGGTGTACATTTAGATCTGGCCTTATATTGGCTAAGCTTTCAGAGAATCTCATAAGCAACCAGTTCTTTTATTCCAAAGGAAAATAGAAGACCCAATTTTACAGGTAAAAGTACTTTTAGTAATTTGAAATACATAATGAATTTTATAGTGTTTCTGAAAACTTTATTTGGTTTAGCAGAGCACAGAGTAACATATAGCACTCTTTAACTTTTTTTAAGGTTTATTTTGAGAGACAGAGCTTGTGCACATGTGTGCACGTGCAAGCCGGGGTGGGGCAGAGAGTGAGGGAGAGAGAGAGAATCCCAAGCAGGCTCCACACTCATCATGGAGCCCAGTGTGGGCTCGATTTCACAAACCATGAGATCATGACCTGAGCTGAAATCAAGAGTCCACACTTAACCAACTGAGCCACCCAGGTGTCCCTCTTTTCTTTTGTTAGAGAACTAGACTGTTCATGACTATCAAAGCCAGGATTATTACTGTCCTATTGGTTAGCTCTGAGGTGAAAGAACAGATATTTTCTTGAATGTTAGTCTTTTTTTGAACAATACATAAAGATCTAAGTTGGAATTATTTATAAATAAAGACACTGCTTTGCATTATTTATTTGGATAAAATGAGTATTTTAGTTTAAATAGGCTCTTTCATTTAGTTGGCTCATATTAAGTACATCTCTTCCAGGCCTGATTCTTGATATAAAGATAATTAGGATATATGGAGGCTCTTAGTTTCTTAGGGTGCAGGGTGAGTAGGAATATAAACAACCATACGGTGAGATAAGTGCTCTTATAGAGGTTTATACATGACAGACCCAGAGCAAAAGCTATTCCATTGAGCTTTCTTACTTTTTATATATCATTATTTTATATTTTATCACTCTTCCTACTCTTTATTAGAGAAGTAGAGACTTTAAAAAGTACATTTTACCCAGTAATCCTCATACTGTCTTTTCACCCAAATGTTTCTAAGTAGGGGTCAGGGTTTCAGAACTCTGAGAAACTCCCTCATGAACTTAAGGCTTGCTGTTAGGATGTCATCTTGTCCAAAGAGCATTCTCTTCAGGTGCCTCAAATCAAGTAAGCTCAGAATACATTACTGGTCTCAGGTTTTTTTTTAAGCTTATTTATTTATTTTGAGAGAGAGTGTATGTGTGTGTACTCAGAGGAGGGACAGAGAGAAAAAGGGAGAGAGAGAATCCTAAGCAGGCCCTGTGCTGTTAGCACAGAGCCTGATGCAGGGGTCAAACTCACGAACCATGAGATCATGATCTGAGCCAAGATCAAGAGTCAGATGCTAAACCAGCTGAACCACCCAGGCCCCCCTGGTCTCAGAATTTTAATAAAAGTTTAATGCATTTAGAAAACTAGTTGCCCTGACTTATTTAAGATTTTAAATAGGCCTAACTCCAGCTGTCTGAACTCTTTTCATGTCAGATAGATACAGCTTATTTCTTCTAGGGAACACTGGGCATTAAAAAACCAGAGCCTTTTAGGGGCACCTGGGTGGCTCAATTGGTTGAGCATCCATCTTTGGCTCAGGTCATGATCTCATAGTTCATGAGTTTGAGCCCAGCATTGGGCTTCGTGCTGACAGCTCAGAGCCTGGAGTCTGCTTCGAATTCTTTGTCTCCCTCTCTCTCTGCCCCTCCCTGCTTGAGCTCTGTCTCTCTCTCCCTTAAAAAAGAATAAACATTACAAAAATTAAAAAAACAGGGGTGCCTGGGTGGCTCAGTCAGTTGAGCGTCTGACTTCGGCTCAGGTCATGATCTCACGGTTCGTGGGTTCAAGACTTACGTTGGGCTCTGTGCTGACAGCTCAGAGCCTGGAGCCTGCTTTGGATTCTGTGTCTCCCTCTCTGCTCCTCCCCCACTCATGCTCTGTCTCTCTCTCAAAAATAAACATTAAAAAAAAATTTAAAAACAAACAGAGCATTTTAGGAGAACAGTCATTCCTTTTTGCCCCTTGAACTTGAAAACTAGTTTTTGACCACGTGACCCATCTAGAGTCCCTAGTCAATTTTTAAAAAATTTTTAAATGTTTTATTTATTTTTGATAGACAGAGACAGAGAATGAGCAGGGCAGGGGCAGAGAGGGAGGGAGACACAGAACCTGAAACAGGCTCCAGGCTCTGACAGCTCAGAGCCCGACGCAGGGCTCAAACTCATGAACTGCGAGATCACGACCTGAGCCAAAGTCAGGCACGCAACCGACAGCC
The DNA here is from genome assembly GCF_016509475.1 of Prionailurus bengalensis. Classification (NCBI taxonomy): domain Eukaryota; kingdom Metazoa; phylum Chordata; class Mammalia; order Carnivora; family Felidae; genus Prionailurus; species Prionailurus bengalensis. The sequence continues at coordinate 56,255,562 of NC_057359.1, read as the reverse complement.
ACCCAGACACTGTCAGTCCCTAGTCAATTTTTAAAAAGACATTTTCTGTTCCCCTTGGTTAACTTTGTATGATTAAGTTATTAATATCCCCCAACAACTAGAGATTTTGACACAGGCCCTTGTTAAAAAATAATGCATTAAAATTTTGGTTTTCTTGTTAAAAAAAAATTGAGCATATGCAGAAGGGAGAATAGAACAGTGAATCCCCCATATGCCCATCATCCACTTTTAGTTGTCAGGATTTTGCCACACTTAACCTCAAAATAGTACATTTTTGTTTTATTCTATTTTATTTTATTTTATTTATTTATTTTGAGAGAGCACAAGCAGCAGAGGGGCAGAGAGAGGGAGAGAGAGAATCCCAAGCAAGCTCAGTGCTGTCAGCTCAGAGCCTGATGCAGGGCTCAAACCCATGAACTGTGAGATCATGACCTGAGCAGAAACCAAGAGTCAGCTGCTCAATCGACTGAGCCACCCAGGTGCCCCCAAATGGTACATTTAAAAAAATTTGCTCTAGGGCGCCTGGGTGGCGCAGTCGGTTAAGCGTTTGACTTCAGCCAGGTCACAATCTCGCGGTCCGTGAGTTCGAGCCCCGCGTCAAGCTCTGGGCTGATGGTTCAGAGCCTGCAGCCTGTTTCTGATTCTGTGTCTCCCTCTCTCTCTGCCCTTCCCCCATTCATGCTCTGTCTCTCTCTGTCCCAAAAATAAATAAATGTTGAAAAAAAACATTTTTTTTTAAATTTGCTCTATGTTGGTTAAAAAACAAAGCATGCTTTAAAAGCTTGGAGTTATCTTTCATGCACAATATTAGAAATTTTATTTGTTCCTTTTTATTAATTTTAGATCCTGACCAAAAATAATTTTCCAGCCAGTTGGAGGGCTCAGAAAATTGAAATTGATATGAAACAGTTATATAGTGAAATATCCTGTGTAAAATCAATTATAAAAGGGTTTTTAGGAGCTATTAATTAAATTCTAAAGTGTAAAGGAAGGGAATAATTTGTCTTGCCAAGACATTCTAAAGTATATAGACCAAAGGCATTGATCCTGTAAACTGCTTTCAAGAATTTTATTTTCTTGTTACTTAGGTTAAGAGGAATTTCTATACAGGTAAATGGTCAGTTCTTAGAGATATGCATATATACCCCCATTAGGCTCAGCAAGTAAAATGATGAATTTTGTATCCCTAGCTCAAGGAGTATTTCATCAAATATTCTAGCTGTTAAGGTTGATAAGTTCACTGAAGCCAGAGCCAGAAAAGAAATGTGTCTGAATAGAAGGGTGATAGTGGTGGGCAGCACCAGTCATAAAATTGTCCTGGGAAGAAAAAAATAGAGGATTGTCTTCTAACAAACACACATCAGGTGACAAAAAGAGGAAGAGCAAGACAAAGGGAGGTACAGAATATACCTGGGAAGAACAGAGGAAAAGTACATTGAAACCTACCACCTAATTCAAGGTATTTAGTAAACCCAGGTATGATTAAAAAAAAAAAAAGAAAAAGAAAAAAAATCATTAGAAGTTTTTGGAAGACCACATCTGGAAGTCAGACACACAGTCTTAAAGCTAAAGCAGTTCTTAAGGTTTGGGGGTTGGTTCGTTGTTTTCGGCAGGATAAAGGATGGGGTGGAGTAGGGATAGAGATAGAAATAATCAAGAGGATTTAGTTATTAAAAGAACTTTCTGTACACATAGTATGTATAAAATTACATGTATTTTTAACATTTATTTATTTGGCGAGGTGGGGGGAGGACCAGAGAGAGGGAGACAGGATCTGAAGCAGGCTCCACGCTGTGAGTACAGACCAATGCGGGCTCCAAGTCACAAATGATATCATGACCTGAACTGAAACCAAGAGTTGGCTGCTTAACCCACTAAGCCACCCAGGCACCCCGTGTGATGTTACATATTAGAGTGACAGGGCGCCTGGGGGGTTCAGTAGGTTAAACGTCCTACTTGGGCTCAGGTCATGTTCTTGCCGTCTGTGAGTTTGATCCCCACGTCAGGCTCTGTGCTGACAACTCAGAGCCTGGAGCCTACTTCAGATTCTGTGCCTCCCTCTCTCTCTGCCCCTCTCCCGCTCACGCTTTGTCTCTCTCTCAAAAATAAACAAACACAAAAAAATTTAAAAAAATAAAGTGTTGACACTGAGGAGGTTTTTTATATATAATATATATGTATAAGGTGTGTATATATATTAGGCATAATGTATATACAAAATAACAAAATGTGCTCATACTTTGACCTCTTAAGTAGTCATCCTATTACTAAAACTTAAAGCCCACTTACAAATATATATCAGACAGAACACCTCAGAGAAAGAGAATCCTTGGACTGAGATGGAGAAAATCAGAGTTTGTGTTCGAAAACGCCCTTTGGGCATAAGGGAGGTACGTCGTGGAGAAATTAATATTATTACTGTAGAAGACAAAGAAACTCTACTTGTTCATGAGAAGAAAGAAGCAGTTGACCTCACACAATATATTCTGCAGGTATGATGCTTTCCTTTTGTGTTTGGAACTAATGTTATCAAGTGTGTCAGTTTGTTGCTTTTCTTTGAATAGCAACACACGAATTCTAAAATCCTGTTTTAGCTTTGGGTATTGGCATTCTTTTTTTTTTTTTTTTTTAATTTTTTAAGTTTATTTATTTATTTTGAGAAAGAGAACGGGGAAGGGGCAGAGAGAGGAAGAGAGAGAGAATCCCAAGCAGGCTCCGCATTTTCCACGCAGAGCCTGATGCGGGGTTCAAACTCACAAACCGCGAGACCATGACCTGAGCCGAAGTCGAGAGTCAGACGCTTAACTGACTGAGCCCTACAGGCACCCCACATTCATTCTTGATGTAAATCGTTAATACCCTGGGCCTTCATTAAATATATAGATAGTGCAGTGGGGGAAACAATAACATAATTTCTGCACTCTAGGGCAATAGAGTTGCATCATACATTCGCTTAACACATTTTACGTGAAGGTAATTATACCTATTCGGCAAAAAGTGGGGCCCAAGGGGATAAAAAGAATGTAATGAATTGGTGGTAGATAGGACAGGTCACTGAGGTGTGCCCCAGGGTGACTCTGAGATGATTGCATAGTTAGTCTCAAGTCTTGCCTGTGTCTCACAGTATGAACTTATTCTGCTGAGTGTGTCTGGAGTTTAATGATGGAGGATATGTTTTTGAGCAACAAGGTTCCAGATTGCCACTCAGCTGCTTATTTCAATTCTCAACTGTCTTTGGGCTTAGATTTAATTTGGTGGAAACTGGACTCTTGAGCAGGCCACTTGGTGAAGGTTAGATTATAGTGTGAGTAAATGTAATCCAGGGATATGATTTTTACATGTAACTTACAAGGATTTACATAAAACACTGGTAATTTAGACACAAAAAATATTCACTCCCTGCCAGAAAGATCACAGAGAGTCCAAGGACAAAGGCTTGGTATTGAAGGGAACTTACTTAAAGTAGATAGATACCCTTGTAGTAATTCTCCAGTCTCCTATGGAAGCAGCAAGCCCATAGATGGGAGACACCATAATTTGGTACTCTTAAAATGATGAAGCAATTGTAAATAAAACAGAGGATAATCTACCGGATGTTAAGATTTGAGAATTTGGGTCTCTCTTTCTCTGAATCTGCCTCCCTAAACATGCACGTTATATTCATTCTTCTTTCTCTCTTTCTCTTGCCTCAAAACCCAGTGACTGGTAGAGAGAAAAAAGTGGTGAGTAATCTGTTGTGCTAGCATTTCACTTTAGTCAGCTGAGATTTTACCCTCCTGGAATAAATACGTTAACGCTGAAGTCAAATTAACACTTTCCCCCTCTTTTACACATGCATTGTTCATCTTTTTCTTTGGCTATCAAAATTGAGTTTCACAGCAACGTTCAAAGTAATCCACTGACTCTTTGTCTGGGCACTAAATTAGTAAGTCACTGTATAACCAACCCAATCACTTTAACAGCCTTATTGACTGCTGATCAATGCACAATCTATTAGGTCTAGATGGGAGATATTTATTTTGAAGACGGTCTAAATGCCAATTAGTTATAAGGTTATCTAGTTCCATACCTACTTGTAACTGTAGTAATAGCCCTGTCCAGTCACCATCTACCCAAGACATCGTTAATGATGCTTTTGTCACGGTAATTCCCTCAAAGAAGCATCAGCTTATCTTTTGTATTTTTCCATTATCCCCAAACACAATAACCTTCCTTCTTTGTCATTACCATTAGTCAATACTTATTGAATACCCATAGTTTTCATAGCACTTACTCTGCAGTTTGAACTTTGGACCTTTGCTCTCATAGGTCAAAATCCTTACCTATCAATGCTATAATACAAGTGTTGGGAGGGCTTTTACCCCCTTTTCTTTTCTTCAGTGGAAAGAAGTAAAGGGAGGTTCGTAGCAAACATGGCAAACAAATATTGATCCTAGATTCTTTGGGTTTTATTTTTAAGCTTACTTAGGAATTCAGACAATAGGTTTATGTATCCATTTAATTAAATGTCCTATCCTTTCAAATCTTCTTTTGTTACTTAGTATATATGATCATATACATGTAGTGTGCTGTCTTACCATTAAATTTTATATCAACATAATGTGTGAAAGGACAAGGAAACAAATGTGTATATGTTTCATTCCAATTTCTTAAATAAAGAAACGTATATAGAAAAAAGATGGTACTGAAATATATCAAAAAGTCAATAGTGGCTCTCTCTGTGTAGTAAGATGTATAGGCAATTTGATTTTCTTGTCTGTTGTTTTCCATGTTTTTAAAATTTTCTATAATCGGCATGTTACTTTTATATAAAAAGTAAAAACCTTTGAGTAAGATAGAGTCACCTATTTCAAAATCAAAACATACAAAAAGGTATGCAGTGAAGTATCCTGCTAATCCCATTTCCTCCTTGAAGGCAACCACTATTACCTGTTCTATCTTTCCAGAGAAATTCTATAAATATACATGTTACTTTTATAATCTGAAAAAATTTTATTTAAAAAATAAATTATGGAACTCCGATCATACCAAGGCTAAAGTGAGTATTAATCCAACCTAATTGATAAAGTGTGATCAAATGAAAGTATCTGTGATGCAAAGGATATTATGGATTACATATATATTTATATATTGTGCTAGCATTTATTATATTTATAAAATAGCATTATTATAATTAACATATATAACATATGTAACATGTTAATTAGAATAATCTTGCATGTTCATATATCTTTCATTAAGGATACTTACAGAAGTACTGGAAAAATCAATACCTAAATCCTCTTGGAAGGAAAGATACTAATCCCTTTAATCAATAAGTGTTTTCTAAGGTGTTTACTCAGGAGCTGAAGTTATTCACAAGCACTCATAGAAGGAGATGAAGAATAGCCATATATTCAATGAAGTAAAAGAAAATTTTTTAAAACTCCCACGTTTACTTGTTTTCACTTTTTTCTTATTTTCCTGAGAAACACCAAAAAATATATTTTAGAAAAATATTTTACTTTTTATTATCGCCATTTTCAAGTTTATTAAAAAATATAAAGAACCCCTATGTACCTATCACCCAGATTCAACAGTTAGAAACATTTTATTCTTAAAAACACCACATATTTTGGGGCACCTGGGTGGCTCAGTCGGTTAAACGTCTGACTTCGGCTCAGGTCATGATCTCGCAGTTCGTGGATTTCAGCCCTGCGTCGGGCTCTGTGCTGACAGCTCAGAGCCTGGAGCCTGCCTTCGGATTCTGCGTGTCCCTCTCTCTCTGTCCCTCCCATGCTCACTTGCTCTTTCTCTCTCTCTTTCTCTCAAAAATAAATAAAACCAAAAAAAATTTTTTTTTTAATCACATTTTATGCCACTAAAAGTTCACAGACTTCTTTATCATGCTGCACAGATTCCTTATTTTCTCACCTCCTAACTTTTGGAGATATCTTCTAACTGATAAATTCATCTTAGTGGCCCCAATTTCTGCTCAGGTGCCCTAACAAATTTCTATTCTAATGTAATGGCATACGAAACAGAATCAAATGTGGGTAGAGTGACCTATAATAAATTGCCCCAATTTACTTTGCTGGGTTTTCCCATGCAATTTTTCCTTAACTGGATATTTAGAGCAGGCCCAAGAGGTAGCAGAAGATAGGGCCTCATGTCCCCCTTGTTGTGTATGGACTGCCATTATTACACTACAGTCAAGCTTGAAATTAGTACTTTTACTCAGAGATAGCTGGGCTACCAACATAATAAGCCTCTAAATTTTGCAAGTGATTATGGTTGCTGAATTAAATGCTTTCCAGACCCCTTTTAATAGGGTTATCTATCCTTTTCCAAATTATCATGGTTTTTCATTTGGGAATCATCTTGGACTACTTTTTCTTCCCACCAATCCAGGCCATTAGTTGCCAAATTTTCATGCGTCCATCTCCTCTTTATTTTCATTGTCATCATCTAATTTAGACCCTTCTTACCTCACCACTAGATTAACAGTGTCCCTGTTCTTAGTCCATTCACAGTGTGCAGTAAGATTAGTCTTCCAGTAAAATGGCTCGGATCATCCCTTCCCTTTGCAAAGTTTTTTGTCTTCCCACTATTTGCTAAATTATATATGAACATTCTGACCTTAAGGCTAGTGTCCCAATACTCATACACCGTAGTCCTAACTCATTATTCTAGCCGTCTATTTCACCTTTCTACCTACAAAATCCTGTATTTCAACATTGAATCTTCCCTGTTCCCTAAAATGTTCCTTGTGTTTTCCTGCTTTGACTATTTGCTCATGTTTTCTTTGTGCCTGGACTCTCTTCCCTGCCTCCATCTATACCTCTCAAATTCCTCTTCTTCCCCCGTGGCCCTTTATCTGTACAGTATTTTTCATAATCTCTTTTCTAATTAGAAGGAATATGTTTTTGTTCTGAATTCTACATGTACTTTGTCTCTCACATTTTTTCTAGCTTAGAGTCATGTGTATACTGTCTGGATTCACACCTTTAGGTGGTCGAGTGGGGTAATGGTAGGGTAATGTCAATATCTTTGGGCCCTTTGAAGTGCCTACTACAGGTACACATGTTACCAGCTGAGCAATACATGTTTATGGAATTAAAAGCTCAGCTGTGTAACCTATGAAATGGAAACCTTCCTCTAGAATTTCCCTAAATTTCAAATATGCTGGCCCTAGCTAGGCTGTGAGGATAATCCCCATAGAATTGAGTTCTCCTGGACCTAAGGAGGATTGGCTTACTCTTGTACTCATCAGTTTACTTCACTTAAGAGAGAACAAAAATTATGTGCCTTAGTTTTTACATTATAAGAATATGTCTACAGAGATCTCAAGTAAAAGAAGGCCCTGTCATTTGACAGTTATTGATTGCTCATTTATCTCTAAATTTGTCATAGTCAGTAGTTAAAAACATATTCGCACCTTTCTTATGTGTTAACTAGAATAGTGGTGAAGAAAATCCAGGAAATGTCTCTATAAAAATCACATTTCTTTTTCAGCATGTTTTTTATTTTGATGAAGTCTTTGGTGAAGCATGCACCAACCGGGATGTATACATGAAGACTACTCACCCACTCATTCAGCATATTTTCAATGGGTATGATAGTAATTATTTGCTTCTCTTGCTTCATATTTTCTCTTCTCCATAATCATATTTCTTTATAAACATCACTTACATTTTTCAGTTTTTTAATTAAACATGAATTTGTGTCTTAATCTGGTGAATTTAGACTCTGTTAAAGAGTGCCTTATCTCTATAGGAGTTACCAAGCATTTAGAAATTTTCAGGAAAAATGTTAGCAATATACTTTCATCAAAGTCCTCAGAATAAAAAGGTTTAAGTGGTTATAGTTTGAACTTTTGATAATAGGAATTATGTATTCTGGATATATAGTTCAGTTACCTTTTTCATTGGAGTGGGATAGGTAAGTGACTGTCATCTGTTCTTTATAGATGTATTTTTTTTAATTTTGAAATAATCACACTTTAAATAAACATATAAATGGGATAGAAAAGCATTAGGGAGCCCTGTTGTATATTCAAAATATAGGCATGTATTGATAGAAAATGCCAAATGGTCTGCTGTAATCACTGATACCAGAGTATTTTGACTTTTTAATTTTGTTTATTTATTTAAAAAAATTTTTTTAACATTTATTTTCAAGAGACAGAGTGCGAGTGGGGGAAGGGCAGAGAGAGGGGGAGGCACAGAACCTGAAGCAGGCTCCAGGCTCTGAGCTGTCAGCACAGAGCCCCATGCAGGGCTCGAACCCACCAACTGTGAGATCATGACCTGAGCTGAAGTTGGACGCCTGACTGAGCCACCCAGGCACCCCTATTTATTTATTTTTTAAATGAGTTGACTTTTTTTTTTTTTTTTTTGAGAGGGAGAAAGTGCACACAAGCTGGGGAGGGGCAGAGAGAGTGGGAGAGAGATAACTTTAAGTAGGCTCCACACTGCCAGCATGGAGCCCAATGTGGGACTTCAACTCATAAACAATGAGATCATGACCTGAACTAAAATCAAGAGTCAAACACTTAACTGACTGAGCCACCCAGGTGCCTCAGAGTATTTTGACTTTTTTTTTTTTTAAACAATTATTCATTTTTGAGAGACAGAGCTCAAGCAGGGGAGGGGCAGAGAGAGAGGGAGACACAGGATACAAAGCGGGCTACAGGCTCTAAGCTGTCAGCACAGAGCCTGGTGCGGGGCTCGAACCCACGAACGCTGAGATCATGACCTGAGCCGAAGTTGGATGCTTAACCAACTGAGCCACCCAGGTGCCCCTTGACTTTTTTAAAAATAATTTTTATAACTTTAAAAATATTGAGGTATAATTCACATACAGTTAGATGTACAGATCTTAAGAAGTATTCATGTTTCATGAGTTTTAGTAGTTGTATATATCCAAGTAACCAATACCTTGAACAAGATACAGAACATTTCCGTTACCCCAGAAAGTTCTCTTGTGTCCCCTTTTAGTTAACCTCCACCTCTACCCTCAGGTCTTATATAACCACTGACCTGCTTTCTGTCACTATATATTTGTTTCGCCTGTTCTAGAATGTCACAGAAATAGAATCATTCCCATATATGTTCTTTTATGCTTGGCTTCTTTGGCTTAGCATAATGTTTTTTGATATTAGTACATGTATCTGTAGTTTTTATTACTAATATTCCTTTCTATGAATATACCATAATTTGTCCATTCTCCTGTTGATGGATATTTGGGTTGTTTCCAGTTTTGGACTATTATGAATAAAGCTGTATGAACATTCTTGTACAAGTCTTTGATTCTTGGACATGTTTTCATTCATCTTGGGTGAAACCTAGACATGGAATTTCTGGGTCTTAGGATATGTGTGTGTTTATAAGAAAGTGTCAGGGGCGCCTGGGTGGAGCAGTCGGTTAAGCATCCAACTTCAGCCAGGTCACGATCTCGCCATCCAGGAGTTTGAGCCCCGCGTCAGGCTCTGGGCTGATGGCTCAGTGCCTGGAGCCTGTTTCCGTTTCTGTGTCTCCCTCTCTCTCTGCATTTCTACATCCTCACCATATTTGGTATTGTCAGTCTTATTTTAGCCAATCTAATAGGTATGTAACTTTATCTCATTGTGCTTTGAATTTGAATTTCAAAATGCCTAATGATACTGAGAATCTTTTCCTGTGCTTATTGCCATTCAGATACCTTCATTTGCCCCTTTTTTGTTTGTCTGTTTTCTTTTTATTGTTGTTTAATAGCAGTCATTAAAATTTTTTTAATTCTAAGTAGGCTGAAAAAGTGAAATGCCTTTCAGGTTTGATTTCTTATATATCAAATTTAGGGAGTACTTTTTAAGAGAGCAAGTTTGTAAAGTTAGAATTTGAATGTTAGGACAGTACCAGTTAAAAAATAAGAGAGCTACAAGTTAAGTGCATCCATTATGCAAAGTGTAATAAGAGATTTTTCATGCCCATATTGTTGTTTTTCAAAAAGATCATCACTAAAATGTTCAGAAGATAAGGTAGATATTATTCTTTACTCTCATTCTGCTAAATCTTTTCTTTTATTTTAGAGAGAGAGAGCATGAGCAGGGGGGAGAGGGGGAGAGGGGGGGAGAGAGAGAGGGAGAGAGGGAGAGAGAGAGAGAATGAGAATCTTAAGCAGGTTCCACACTTAGTGTGGACCCCAGCACAGGGCTTGATCCTGGGATCATGACTTCAACAGAAATCAAGAGTCAGCCACTCAATCCACTGAGCCACCCAGGTGCCCCTCATTCTACTAAATGCTCTGCAATGTGTTTACATTTTCCTCCATTAATCCTTTCCTATCTGTGCCTCTGCTAGTGTATTCAAGTGCCCATACTACTGGGAACCTGGATTCAAAAGACAAGGAGTACCTCGTCTCTGCTCAAACAGCTTAAATCTGATTAGCTACCATCTCTTTATTCTCACACTTATATGGTTCCTTTGCTGTTGTCCTATTACTGGTTCTTGGGTTTCTTTGTGGCTTCAGGCCTCTTTCTTCATGTTCTTCTCTCTGCCCACCTCCAGTGTTCCCTTACTTCTGTGTATTCACAGACTTTTTTCTTACTACAAGTAGCTACTTTTATCATTAATCTCCATGCAATTTCCTGTTCAAGAGTCTGCAATAGCTGCTTATTACTTAACATTATGTTCATTTTCTACTCTGTACTACATAGTTGAGCCTCCAATACTCAGGTAATCTTGGCCTCTAGCTCCTCCAAAAACATGGGGTGATTGGCAGGATAGTTTCCCAGCTCTCCTCTGCACCTTTTATTCTGCAGTTCTTCACACTCATACCCATGCACATACCCACCCTACATGCAAGAATAGTGATTCTTACTTAGAACCACATGGTGTCAGAGCTAGAAGGGATCTTAGAAATCAAGTAACTAATTAATTTATTAATGAAAGTGAAAACTGAGGCTCTTAGAAAAACCCTTCTGTGAGTCCTTCCTCAAATATCTTGCTTATTCACATCTAAACTTCATTAATATTTATATGAGTAGTCATTACCACCCTGTTAATCATATGGTCTACTGTTATTTTTGTATTTATTTTAATTCTCTATTACTTCTTTCATCAAGCTTTTTCGGATTAAGACAAAATCATCTCTTAGATTCTCTAGGACATCTAGCATGGAATTCTTATTTGCTTCCAGACTTGTCTTATCATATAACCAGTTCCATGAAAAATTCCTATTAAAAAACTCATGTGCTGCTTTAAGAATGTTTTTTCCTCTTCCTGTGTTTTTATCATGTAAAGCCCTCCTCTCCCTAAAGGATTGTATGCTCATAGCTGAATTTTGTCAGCTATAAACAGGATTCTGTTTCTACCTGACTTTGGTCATGAAAAATCTGTATGTAGATTAACATTTCTCTTAGTGTATATGTTATACGAATGATTTTTTTCCCCTAGAGGGAATGCCACTTGCTTCGCATATGGACAGACAGGTGCTGGGAAGACCTACACCATGATAGGAACTCATCAGAACCCAGGACTCTATGCTCTGGCTGCCAAAGAGATCTTCAGGCAACTAGAAGTGTCCCAGCCAAAAAGGCACCTCTTTGTGTGGATCAGCTTCTATGAAATCTACTGTGGACAGCTTTATGACCTCTTAAATAGAAGAAAAAGGTACTGGTTATGAATGGGAAACTACAAATCTGTTCATCATTGTTTTAAGCGAGGGTCCACAGAATTGATGATCATGGGATTTAATACAAGGTCTTATTATATTAGTGCCCTTTTCTGAGATGAGTCTCCTGAATTAGATGAATATTTTTTAAATCAGTTCAGCTAGAAAAGAATGCAAATTAGCCTTCCATTAGTATTTTTTAAGTGATCTATATCCGTATGTTTATCAAAAGACTATCCCTTTTACTTTGATCTGCAAAAGGGTGATGATTTCAGGAAATCAGGATATCAACATGTACTTAAATACCTTCCTATTCTTTTGCCTATTATTACATTGGAAGAACTATAAATAATGTTTCTTGCTTTCTCTTATTTTTTTTTCTTAATAATCTTAGGGTAAACTTAATGATAATTTTCTGAGATCAGTTAAAAAAAATACATCTCGGGGCGCCTGGGTGGCTCAGTCAGTTAAGTGTCCGACTTTGGCTCAGATCATGATCTCGCGATCCGTGAGTTTGAGCCCCGCATCGGGCGCTGTGCTGACCGCTCAGAGCCTGGAGCCTGTTTCAGATTCTGTGTCTCCCTCTCTCTCTGACCCTCCCCCGTTCATGCTCTGTCTCTCTCTGTCTCAAAAATAAATAAACGTTAAAAAAAAAAAATTTTTTTTTTTAATACATCTCTCTTCTTCACGTTAGACTTCTAACTCTTCTAAGTCTTAAACTGTTGCCCTTGAAACATAATACAGTAACTTAGAAATGGATTTAAATCCTATTGTATTTTTCTGGCCTAAAGTTTTGTTTAGGTTGAAAGAGCTGACTTTAACTGAGCAGGAAACAACAAAGTTGTGAAGGTACCGACTGACTGGGAGGATGAGGAGAGATGGAATAGGGGAGGTGGAAAGATAAAAGAGTGTCATAACCGAATTAACCAGAACTGTGACATGTTGGGAGCAGTCACAAGTGGAGAGAAGGGAATTGGGGCAGAGCATGGTGGTAGGCTGGGGAAACTAAATCAGTGACAGAAACTAGCCCCCAGCAAAGGTATCCAAGCCCCTACAGAGCTGTCCAAAAGGATGTGCAAATTCCAGGCAAACACTGGAATGGGGGTTGGGCTAGAAGAGCATCTGAGTTCAGTAGAGTGTGATAGGGCAGGCCCCCATGCCAAAGGTGCTGATGTTTGAAGGATTGGGGTCCAGAGCCAAGATGGCCAAGAATGAACTCTTGAGATGTCTTTGGTGCAAAAAGGTGGTTTTATTAAAGCACGAGGACAGGACCCGTGGCAGAAAGAGCTGCACTGGGGTTGGGAAGAGTGACTGATTATGTAAGATTTTCTGTCCTGTGGAGGGGAGAATGAGGTTAGGGCTCTAGGAAATGGAGTCCATAGGTTTCTGGAGATTGCCTTTTTACTTGTAAATTATTAAGACAGTTGCAAACTGATGCAAACTCTTGTCCTGCATGATGATCTCTATCAGTTAACCATTTGTTTTTCCCTTTCCTTTGTTCTTGGGCAGCCAAGAGTGCCTGAGGAATGTTTTACAAATCCCACCTGGGGGATGGGGGGTGGGGGTGTTAGCTTGTACTATGCTCTCAGCTTGCCTTTGTTACCTATAAGAGTATTGAGTAGTGAAACTGGAGAAGCCATCAACTGGGCTTAGGCAGACCACCATCTGTGGACTATTCCAAGAAAAGGGGACCTTTAGGTATGCCACAATTCAGAGGATGTACAGGTGTTCAGGGTTTAGTCCTGACACAGCAACTGCCAAATAAAGGAGGGTTCTGCTCTAGGTTTGGTTTAGAGAAGAGTTGCTTTTCTTTATTACCTTCTGTTGGTTTTTGAAGCCTCAAGTTAGTTCAATCACAGCTTCTCTTCCAAGGCCCCAACACTATTACTTAGGAGACCTTTCCAGTCAGAATGTAGCTGGACACTGGCAAGAGCATCTGGCTCTGGAGGTCTCAAACAGACCAGGTTCAACCACTAGCCACCAACAAAATCCAAAGGCAGAGAAACAAGTAGTGGTGAAACAAGAAAGGAATTTAGTTCATTGGGGCTACCACCAGGAAGACAACGGACTAACATTTCAAAGATTGCCTCCAAAGTGCCGAAAATACTTCTAGGTTTATATAAGGAGAAAGTGGGACGAAGGTCAATGGGTTTGTGCAGGTGGGCAGTGAAGTCAAGTTGATCATTGTCTTAGGGCCAATCATGGATAGAGTCTTGCTGGCTTGGGACAGTCCTTTATCGCTTGAGGGGGTGGTTTGTGTTCCCTTCTGGGGATGCTTTGCCTGCAGGGTCTTTTCCCAGAGTTAAGAGTATGATACGCTGGAATGAACTTAATCATTTAGAAAGTTTGAGGTCAAAATGCAGGAAGTTGAAGTCCTCTTTGTTTAAAGAACAGTCGGCAAGGGGATAAAAGCTGTTGTGCTGTGTGTGTGTGTGTGTGTCTGTGTCTGGTTTGTTGGTTTCTTTGGGTGAAGGGACAGTCAGGATATCTAGTTATTTGTGAGTGCGGTTCTTTAATGAATGACTCAGATATATTGCCCTGTATATTTGCATTCTTTTCAGTTTATTTATTTTGAGAGGTGGGGGAGGGACAGAGAGAGAGGGAGAGAGAGAATCCCAAGCAAGCTCTGCACTGTCAGCACAGAGCCCAACTCAGGGCTCAAACTCACGAATGGTGAGATCATGGCCTGAGTTGAAATCAAGAGTCAGAAGCCAAACCAACTGACTGAGCCCCCCAGCAACCCCCACCCCCCCCCCAACAAATTAACTCTTAAAGTAGAGGATAAATTGTTTTTATAGCCTTGCATAAAAAGTGATAGAAATACATTTCTGGCTTATAGAATTTAAAAAGCTAGAAGTACATTTTGGGCTGTCCATTAGGAACTGTTCTGGGGTGAGCTCAGGGCATAGGGCCTGTATGTTTAGGAATGACCTGAGGGCTCTGAAAGCTTGATCCCTCTTTTATTCCAGAAGCCTGACCGTTCTAATAGAATTAGTTTCTGATAGGTCATGGGGATTGGTGAAGCTGTTTTTCTCCAGTTGTTCTGTAAAAATTTGGAAATTTGGGGTGAAACAAACTAAGAAAACATTTTTGAGAAAATCATTTCCTTTTTTGGGTATAAAGTGGAATTCCATTCTTAACCTTAATCAGTATCTTATTAAGGGAGAAAAATAATCTTTGAGTCTTTGATAGATTCAATATATGCCCCTTGATATATCTGGTTTAATGATGATGATAGACCATAGCCTTATACATAGGCCTGAGAAATTCAGTTATAGCACCAGCTCTTCCTTCCTCCCTTGGAAGATATATGAAGACTCCTTATGTTGGAAATAGAGTAGAACCCAGTTTCTGTACATCTCTCTGCTCTACCTTCTATGATGTTAGCTTTCAAAATTGGCCCTCTAGCAGATACGGAATGGCTGCCACTGCTCCCAGGGCCACATACTTTCACTTCCAGAAAGAGCACCAGCACCTCATTCCCAGGCACCTAACGACCAGAGACAAGAACTATTTTGATTGGACCAGCAGAGATCCCATATCCACTCCTGAACCAATCACTAAAGCCAGGAATATACCATCTGTTGATTGGCATATGTCTGCATTATATGTTCATTCTTTTAATTGTAGCCAAAGATGTTGATTTGTTTACAATAGTCAAGGACCATCTCTGAAGCCCAGGGCTGTGATCAGGAGGTGTGTGAGGGGGGCGGGGAGGATACACATCAATCTCACTCAAATAACAGAACTGCTACCTAATAGGGAAATGGTGGAAGGTTTCTGGGGAGGCAAGAACAAAGTCCATTATAGCAGGTCTGCTGTACCAACCATGTTCTTGTGTCTGCAGGCTCTTTGCAAGAGAAGATAGCAACCACGTGGTACAGATAGTGGGACTGCAAGAGCTTCAGGTGGACAGTGTGGAGCTCCTCTTAGAGGTAACTCTTCCTTACTACCCCATGATAGTAACCTAAGTACAGGGAAAGAATTCATTTTGCTATCTAGCAAGAATAATGGAATTTAGCCAGAGGGCCATGACAAGCATGCTACCTAACATTTTTTTTTTTTTTTAATTTTTTTTTTTTCAACGTTTATTTATTTTTGGGACAGAGAGAGCCAGAGCATGAACGGGGGAGGGGCAGAGAGAGAGGGAGACACAGAATCGGAAACAGGCTCCAGGCTCTGAGCCATCAGCCCAGAGCCTGACGCGGGGCTCGAACTCACGGACCGTGAGATCGTAACCTGGCTGAAGTCGGACGCTTAACCGACTGCGCCACCCAGGTGCCCCCTACCTAACATTTGTAAAATGTGAATCTTCTAAGAGGATAGCTCCTTTCTGTACAGGGTTGTTGTCTAAGTGCCACAGAGTGTGTGGGAGAACCTTGTGCATGAGAAGCTACTCTTGTGCTAGTTTGACAGACTGCTAATGTGTATATCTATGGTAGTGGGAAAAGCTACTGGAGAGAAATATTCTTTTTTTAAGTTTATTTACTTATATTGAGAGAGAGAGAGTCAGCAGGGGAGGGGCAGATAGAGGGAGAGGGAGAGAATCCCAAGCAGGCTCCACATTGTCAGCACAGAAACCTAATGTGGGTCTTGAACTCACAAACCGTGAGACCATGAGCTGGAGTCAAGAGATGGACACTTAACTGACTGAGCCACCCAGGTGCCCCGAAATATTCTTACTTTTAAGTAAAAATTTTAATGGGTAAGGGGCACTTGACTGACTCAGTAGAGCATGTGACTCTTGATCTCTGGGTCATGAGTTTGAGCCCCACATTGGGTGCAGAAATTACTTAAAAAAAATTTTTTTTAATAGTAATTTTCACATGGGTTCGGAATTCAAGAGGTACAATAAAAATATCCCTTCTATTCCCTTTTAAAACTGAGGCACGTTTTTTTGTATATCCTTCCAAAGACATTTCCAAATCTTTCATGAAAAGTTCTTTTAGGGGCACTGTCTCTCTCTCAAATAAATTTGAAAAAACTTCTAAAAAGTTACCTTTTAACACTTGCTCATTACTAGATACAAACCTTGCAAAAATATGTAAGAAGATAGAAGAATACAGGCCACTTCCAACTTACTGTATAAAACTCCCTACTCCCCACTGAGATATCCACTGTTCAAACGGTTTAAAATCATTTTTTTTTTCCTTTTCTGGGAATTTATTTATGTACAAATATATTTTTGTTGAATTGTCCTTTAATGCAGTGCTCCTCAACCACTTAGATCACTTTATTGTGAAAATAGCCTATACAGAAATATGCTTAAAGCCTGAATGTGTATAGTATAGTGTAGTATAGTATAGAATAAAGAAACAACCACTTTCATAATCAGTTACCCAGATTAAGAAATAGAACATTTCAGCACCCCATAAACCCCTATACAACTTGCCAGTCACAGTCCCCTGTACTCCTGACATTTATGCTAAATCACTTTCTTGTTCTTTGTTATAGTTTTACCACTTATGTATTCATCCATTAACTATATAACTTATTGTGCACCTGTTTTTTAACTTTTATGAATAGAATCACACCATATTATTTGTCTTCTTTTGCTCATCATTATGCTTTTGAGTTCAGTCCATGTTTTTGCACATGGCTGTAGTTTTGTTCTTATTTGCTATATAGTGTTCAATCATATGAATATACCACCTTTTAACCATTCTGTTAATGGACAGCTGGGGTTGTTTCTATTTGGGGGGCTCTTCTGAACATTGTAACTGTGAAATGTCCTTATACCTGTGTTCCGGTACAGTTCTAGTTGTGAGGACGTGCAGATCTTCCACTTGATTAGCTTTCCAAAGCTCTGTATGCTACCACAAGTGGTGTATGAGCAATCCCATTGTTCTTCATCCTCGCCAAGACTTCCTGTTGATTTTCAAATTTTTGCCAGTCTGGAATTGTTTAATTGTATCTCATTGTAGTTTTATTTTGCATTTTTCTGATTGAGAAATAAATTGAATAGCTTTTCATATTTTTAATTTATCTTACGGGTTTCCTCTTTGGGGAATGCCAGTTAGGGTCTTTTCCTCATTTTGGGGTTGTCTCTTTTTCTTACTGATGTGTATATACAAATGTGAGTCATTTGTTAGTTTTTTGTGTCATAAACATGTTGTGTCATTCTGTGGCTTGCCTTTCTAGTTTCACCGCAGTGTCTTTAAATGCTTACTTGACTCTGAGGTCAATGAAATCAGAATCTTTTAAATCAGTCAGGCCTAGATGTAGATATTAGTGTTATCCTGAACTGAAATATTGGTCACATACCATAAAATTCACCTTTTTAAAGTGTATGCTTCAGTGTTTTTAAATATAATTTTCTTATTAAAATATAATCCACATAAAATAATCACCCTTTTAAAATATGCAGTTAAGTGATTTTTAAAGTATATTCAGAAAGTTGTGCAGCCATCTCCTCTATCTAATTCCAGAACATTTTCATCACTTCAGAATGAAACCCTGTACCAGTAGCAGTTGCTCCGTATTTCCTTTGCCTCCAGACCTTGCAGCCACTAATTTCTGTCTCTTTGAATTTGCCCATTTTGGCCATAGCATATATGGAATCCTACAATATGCAACCTTTTGTCTCTGGTTTCTTTCACTTAACAGATTTTCAAAGCTCACCCATGTTGTAGCATATGAAAGTACTTTCATTCATTCTTGTGGCTGAATAATATTCTATTATGGATACATTATTCATATATATATATATATATATTTTAGAGAGGGAAAGAGAGAGCGAGCTTGTGAGTGGGGGAGAGGGGCAATGGGAGAGAGAATCTCAAACAGTCTCCATGCTTAGCTCAGACCCCAGCATAGGGCTTGATCCCATGACCCTGGGATCATGACCTGAGCTGAAATCGAGTCAGACATTCAATCGACTGAACCACCTAGGTGCCCCATATTATTCATATTTTATTCATCCATTCATTAGTTAATAGACACAGAGGTTGTTTTTACTTTTATAGAAGCACTGTTATGAATAATACTGCTATAAACATTCATAGTACAAGTTTTTGTGTGGACGTATGTCTTCAGTTCTCTTGAGTCTATGCCTAGGAATGGAATTGCTGGGTCATACTTTTTGAGGAACTGCCAAACTGTTCTCCAAAGTGGCTGTACCATTTTACATTCCCAGCAGCGATGTATGAAGGTATATGTCATTTTAAATGCTCTCCACGTGATTCTGACATGCAGCCTGCAGCCATTATAATCATCCTTACAGTATTCTTTTAGTAGCAAGCCTGGCTAGAGTCAAAGAAAGAAGGCTAGAAGGACAGGCCAGTACTTGACCAGACGTTCCTTTAGAACAGCTTCACAATACACCTTTCCAGGGATTTGGGTGTATGAAATGGCAGGGTGGCCCACCACTGATGTCTTTTTCTAACAGTTTCTTTTTCCTAGGACAAATAAGTAAATTTTGCTTAAGGGCTGAGACCTCATATTTGTGTGACTATTATATTCTTAAGTCCTGGGATAAAACATCTGAGGATAGCACATGAGTGTGGCTATTTTAGAGTTACTTAAGAGCCAAGGGCCCCTTTCTAGGAATTGTAAAATCAAGTGCGCAACAAAAGTTTGTGTGATGTGTTGAAGGGGCTTCCCTGAGATTGTGACCATTCTTTTTTTTTTTTTTTTTTAACTTTTATTTATTATTGAGAGACAGAGACAGAGCATGAGCGGGGGAGGGGCAGAGAGAGGGAGACACAGAATCTGAAGCAGGCTCCAGGCTCTGAGCTGTCAGCACAGAGCCCAGTATGGGGCTGGAACTCACAAACTGCAAGACCCAGACCGAAGTCAGACACTTACCTGACTGAGCCACCCAGGCGCCCCCTTTTTTTTTTCCCAATGTTTGTTTATTTTTGAGAGAGAGCAGGGGAAGGGTAAAGAGAGGGGGACAGAGGATCTGAAGCAGACTCTGCACTGACAGCAGAAAGCCTGAGCGGGGCTCGAACTCATGAACCATGAGATCACGACCTGAGCCAAAGTCAGACACTTAACCAGCTGAGCCACCCAGGTGCCCTGAAATTGTGACCATTCTTTTTTTTTTTTTTTTTTAATGTTTTTTTACTCTTGAAGGAGAGAGATAGAACGTGAGTGGGGGAGGGGCAGAGAGAAAGGGAGACACAGAATCCGAAGCAGGCTCCAGGCTCTGAGCTGTCAGCACATAGCCTGATGCGGGGCTCAAGCTCACGATCTGTGATAGCATGACCTGAGTGAAGTTGGTTGCCCAACCGACTAAGCCACCCAGGTGCCCCAAGATTGTGACCATTCTTAACCTGTCCAGAGTGCCCTCCATTGTGGAGTCCTAAGAAAATTGTTTCTTATATTCCTGTTCCCTGTGGTTCTCTTGCCCCCACCTCCCCCAGCCATTCCTTCATTTGACAGGAGAGTTACTGCCCATGATGCCTTTATCCCTGAAGATTTAACCAACTGAATGGGAAAGGAAGAGATGTTTAGGAGGAGGTCCCTTTCCCTTAGCTATGGCCATAATTGTGTTAATGGGCAGTCTGGTGTCATATCACTCCCACTACCTTTGGAAGAGTTTATGGTACTGCTCTATCTTAAGATATCTTTCCTAAGAAAAGCCACCTGGTTGGCTCAGTTGGTTGAGCATCCGACTCTTGATTTCGGCTCAGGTCACGATCTTATGGTTTGTGAGTTTGAGCCCTGTACCGGGCTGTGTGCTGACTACAGAGCCTGCTTGGGATTCTCTCTCTCCCTCTCTCTCTGCCCCTCCCCTGTTTTTTCTCTCTGTCTCTCTCTCTCAAAAAATTAACTAAAAAAAAAAAAAGCAGAAGTTTCTTGTTAGTCAGTGTTTTATATCATCACCATCAATACTCTCAGTCTACAAGAAGTCAGCTGAGATCAAGATGGAAAGTTGATATAAATTATGGATGCCCTCATGAACATTTACTGACTCGAAACAACAGCACTTGCTAACTCAGGTGTTGCACTTTCTCAGGTGTTACTGTACATGCTCGCTCAAGTATCACCCATTTGTTTGCTCAAGTGTCACCCTCAGGTGTCATCTTTGAGTGTCACCCTCACAGATCACCCTCAGGTTCACTCAGGCATGGCCACTTGCATGCCTGCACAACTAGCAGCCATATTTTTCCCACAAGATTGTCCTTCTTCCAGGAACTCTCTCCTTCAAGTGTATTTTATTACCTGGTCTTAACAATGCAGACACCAGGTCTTCCCTGCCTTTACCGAGGACGCACTGACTCCTCACATTTCTCAGTTGTGGAATCAAGATTTCTTCTGTCAGGGAATTGATGAGTATTTTTTCAGTTGTAGAGATTTACAGATTTTTTTTAATGTTTATTTATTTTTGAGACAGAGACTGAGCATGAATGGGGGAGGGTCAGAGAGAGGGAGACACAGAATCTGAAACAGGCTCCAGGCTCTGAGCTGTCAGCACAGAGCCCGATGCGGGGCTTGAACTCACGGACCGAGAGATCATGACCTGAGCCGAAGTCGGCCGCTTAACCGACTGAGCCACCCAGGCGCCCCAGATTTACAGATTTTTAAGTCATTTCGATAGCCACTTTATGTACTTATGGGCATCCATTCTCAAACTTCTCATAAACCTGTCTCATATTTTATCATTGCCCTAATCGCAATTGGTAACGGAGGCCCACATGGCAAAAGCTTCCCCTAGATGAGCCTCGGTTGTATGCCAGTGGTAGAGACTTACTGTGCACACAGTGCCTATGCTACTGACATGCTCCTAGCCCTCCTTCAGTATATGCACAGAAACCTTAGTGATTAAAGCCTTATAACCATACAGAGGTGGGTCCTGGTGCCATGTATCCTTCAGCATGTCCTTTCCCTTTCTGAGCCTGAAACATGTGGATGATAGTAGATGATTGGGTTGGATGATACAGGAGGAAATGAGATAACATATAGAAAATGGTTGGTGTGACACTAGTTCAATTCGCCACATCTGTTCTTATTAATTGTCTTTATTAATAATGTCCCTGAATGTTACCCAGGCAACAGAATTGAGCAGTTGTCTTTAGTTTCTTTGGTGGCAGTTCCCCATTTCACTACTCACATAACATGTTTTGTCTAAAGGACCTAGATTTAGAAATTTGCCCAATAGACTTTAGTTACAGAAGGAAGAATTCAAGAAGGAGGAAGTGGTAGAGGAAAAGGAAGCCTACTGATTTTTCAGTTGATTGCACTATTTTTGCTTGGCTCCTAGACTTGCATTTTCCCCCAAATATTTTGTTTTTCCCTTTTCTTCTTCTTTTTTCTTTTTGGTTCACTTGTACTGGGGAGCCCGTGGAGTCTCATGTTGATCTGCAAAGCTCTATTTCCCCAGGAAACTCTGTTTTACATTTCTGAAAAGAAATAAAGTTTTGGAAGTTTACACAAAAATGTTTGTTCTTGGGGCACCTGACTGGCTCAGTCAGTGGCGCATGCAACTCTTGATCTCAGGGCTGTGCATTCGAGACCCACATCAGGCTCTCTGCTACCAGCATGAAGCCCACTTCTCTGTCCCCATTTCTCTGCACCTCCCTCACTCCTGTTCTCTCTCAAAAATAAATAAACATTGGGACACATAGATGGCTCAGTGTGGTTAAGTGTCTGATTCTTCGTTTCAGCTCAGGTCATGATCTTACAGTTTTGTGGGTTCGAGCCCTGTGTCGGGCTATATGTGCTGGCAGCATAGAGCCTGCTTGGGATTCTCTCTTTACCTCTCTGCCCCTCCCCTGCTTGTGCTGTCTCTTTCTCAAAAAAAAAAAAAAAAAAAAAAAATTTTTTTAAATAAAAATAAATATTAAAAAAAGTTGATCTATCTGATGATCTTTATAAACAGAGTCATTTTTACTCGTCAGAGCCCAGGTGCTTTATTTCACTTTCTGAAAGGCATGGTGATTGTAGCCTGTTTCTGAAGCTGAGGAAACTGAACCAGAACCAGAAATCTTTCATGCCTTCCCTAAAAGTCATTAGTCAGGAAAGGTATCCTCAACACATTAGATTTTCTGGGATGTACTCACAGGTACCTAATGCATCATGATGGATAAGGTGGACAAGGTGCATGAAAAACTAAATGTAAAACTTTATAACAGAACCCCAGAAGCCAACTTTTCTTGACTTCCCTGGGGGTGAACCACAAACCATCCTCTAAGCGTCTGTCTGTATCCGCTGTATCCGCTGTGCCTAGCCAGGCCTTGAGGCCTTTCTCAGCTGTGTGTCCCTAGCATCATTACTCTCACGTGGCAGAGGCCACCTGGCTTCTATCCCTAGCCTGACGATATTTGACCTATGTGACCTCGGGTAAGTCACTAACTTCTCTGTTTCTTCCCTTATCAAGCATATTGTTTATACAAATGTAGAGATTTAAAGGATCTCCCCTGTCTCTTCGTGGGGCTTGTAAAAGACCAAAACCAACAAGCAAAAAACCAAAAGAGGTGTGAGAACCCTAAAACTAGAAGGAAATACACCAGAATCTTGTTTACTCTGGATTTATGTGAGGTATATATTTTCTTGTTGATAGTTTTCCTACATTTTCCAAGTTTTCCACAGTAAGCATGTCTTTCTTTTCTAATAGAGAAAAAAGAAAAGTTTGATAAAAAGAACATTACACATCATCCTTGCATTAGTCTATGTACGCACAAAGTCAGAGTGACAGGAGAGAGGCCAGGATAAAGAAGTACATTTGAACTAGGTGGTTCAGTTACAGATGTGCCTGAAGCAGCCTAGCCAGCATCCGAGCTTAGTTAGCAGTGCAGGGCAGGGGGACCTGCCACACCCAGTGTAAGGGACTACTGTCACTCTTATGATTTCTAATTAGCAGTAACATACTAGCTCTGCAGTTGACAGTACAGTGTTATAAATTAACAGGTTCTTCTCTTTATAAAAAGATTCATCGGATAGACCTATTACACTTGTAGCAAGCTATTTACAAAATGAGTGCATCTAAAATATTCTAAATTTGATTCTGAAATACAATTCTAGGGGCACTTGGGTGGCTCAGTAGGGTAAGCAGCCAACTCTGGATTTCAGGTCATGACCTCGTGGTTTGTGAGTTCAAGCCCCACATCAGGCTTTGAGCTGACAGGCTGACAGTGTGGAGCCTGCTTGGGATTCTGTCTCTCTCCCTCTTTTTCTTCCCTGTGTATTAGTCATTCTGTGATACACATTTCTGTCCTTTGCTTTAGTTACTAAGATAGGTGGCTACTGTGGGACCTTGCTTTGGAGACAAGTCATGCCCTGGAGATTGTAGTCAGGCTAAATCTATCAAAGGTATAAAAAAGAGCTTATGAGATCAAGAAGTAAATTAGCTCTTCAGCTATTAAATGTTCTCCCCCAAGGTGAGTATTCCACATTGTTTGCATTGCTGTTGGGTATTTACTCTGTATGATTTAATGTTTAGGCAGCTTTCTGCTTAGAAGGAAAATGACTGCAGTGTACTGACAAAGGTATATGCCTGGTCTCTATTGCTCTTAGCCAACTCTTAGAAACCAGAGGGCTTTTTTATTTCTTGGGGAAATCACCCTATGGATTTTATTTTCAGGTGATTCTGAAAGGCAGCAAGGAGCGCAGCACTGGGGCCACTGGAGTTAATGCAGACTCCTCCCGCTCCCATGCTATCATCCAAATTCAGATCAAAGATTCAGCCAAGAGGACATTTGGCAGGTGAGCTGGAAATATGCAAGGAACTGCATTGTCTGCCTTTCCGTAACATGACTTTGAAATATGTGTTATCAACAACAGAACACTCTGCCACCATGGAGTTTTTAATAAATATCAGGGATACAGAGTAGAGTTGTTAGCCCTGAAATAAATCATTGTATTAAAGTGCCATCAGTTGATTAACCATGAAGTAATGACCTATTGTTGGTCAAGCCTAAGTTATTAAAAGGGACATTGATTGCTTCTAACATGAAACACAGTATCAGCAAAGGAATAGTAGGAAATGTATCTCAGCTTACAGGCCAAAAAAAAAGGGGAGGGGGGAGAGAAAATTAATCTAGCCTTCTTGAAAGAAGCCATAAGACAATTGAGTACATTCATTGCTTCTCTGGTGCTATCTTAGCAAACTCTGCCACACTGATGGATGAGCCTATCTCACCTCTCAGTAATGAGTCTTTTTCTTTTCTTTTTTTTTTTTCTTTAAACTTTTCTTTCTTTTCTTTTCTTTTTTTTTTTTTTTTTTTGGCTGGAAAGCAGCCCACAGAAGTTTCTATTTAATTATCTAAGTGGTCACATACGTGATTTGCATTGCAGTCATTTAGCTTTATGGGAAGAATGGCGGGCTTTTTTGGGGGGGGAAGAATGTTTTATTAATTTTAGTCATACTTTCTCACAAATGATTAAAACCAATGGAAGTGTCTGAGTGAACAGTGCTATCAACAGCTGACAGATCAGGATCTTAAAATACTTTTGGAAAGCTGACAGTAATGTCTTTTCTTTCCTGAGGATGGGCCAGTGTTAATTTCTTCCTGCCGCCACAAAATGCTGACTGTTGTAAAAATAAACCAAAGCCCCAAAGAAGTTATCTTTGCTGTGTCTTTTCTCTAGGATCTCTTTTATTGACTTGGCTGGCAGTGAAAGAGCAGCAGACGCCAGAGACTCAGATAGACAGACAAAGATGGAAGGTGCAGAAATAAACCAGAGTCTTCTGGCCGTAAGTTGTTTGACAACTTTAATCTAAAAATCCTTCTTGAGGGGCACCTGGGTGGCTCAGTCAGTTAAGAGTCTGACTTCAGTTCAGGTTATGATCTCATGGTCTATGAGTTCGAACCCCGTGTCAGGCTCTGTGCTGACAGCTCATAGCCTGGAGCCTGCTTCGGATTTTGTGTCTCCCACTCTCTTTGCCCCTGCCCTTGCCCCTGCCCCTCCCTCCCTCTCTTTCCCTCCCTCCCTCCCTCCCTCCCTCTCTCTCTCTCTCTCTCTCTCTCTCTGTCTCTCAAAAATAAATAAATAAACAATTAAAAAAATTTTTTTTAAATCCTTCCTGAGAGATTTTGTCCCTCTTTACATGCAGCCAGAGTGGGTGAGGGTGGCTGGGTGGAATCAGTAGAGCAAGGGCATGCATGCTCTTAGAGTCTGGCAGTGGAATTCCAAGGTTGGAATTGGGCAGAGGCTGCCCAATCAGATTCTCAGCAAAGGAACACACAAGTATTTCTGCAGCTGCTAAATGGTTAACTTAGGTAAGCTTTCTCCCTCTCATCAAATTTTTAGATTGTATTAAGTTTTCAAACATACAAAAGTAGAATAAATCATTTAATGACTTCCCAAATACTTGCACCCAGCTTCAACATGTGAAAAATCTAACTAACCCTTCCCTTGGATTATTGTAAAGCAAATCCTGTCATCCTGTCATGTCTTCCACAAATATTTCATTATCTCAAGGAGATGAGGGCTCATACTTTCTCAAATATACCTGTAATGCCATTATCACACCTAAAGAAATAATTATGTTATATTATCTATTATCTAGTAAATGTTATCCTTCCTCCAGTTGTCCCATAAATGGCTTTTCACAGTTGGTTTGTTCAAATCAAGATGCAAACGGGACCCTTGGATCATTTCTGATAGTCTCTTTTATTCCATATCAGTTCTTCCATTCTCTCTCTCTAATATCAATGTATTTGTTCAAGAAAACTGGGTCACTTGTCCTATAAGATTTCCTGCATTCTGGATTAGGTTGACTGCATCCCCATGTTGATGTTTAACATGGCACTCTGTTCTGTCTATTTTCTGTAAAGTGGTTAAGGTCTGTGTTTGTGCTGTACAGTAGCCACTACGGCACATGTGGCTATTGAGCACTTCAAACGTAGCCAGTCTGAACTGAGATATGCTCTAAGTGTAAGATACACCCTGGATCTTGAAGCAGGCATAATATCTCATTAATATTTTTCATATTGATTACACAATGAAATAACATTTTGGATGTATTGGATTACATAACATGTAATTAAGATTAATTTGGAGTGCCTGAATGGCTCATTTGGCCAAGCATCGGACTCTTGGTTTTGGTTCAGGTCATGATCTTGAAGTTCGTGGAATTGAGCCCCATGTCAAGCTCTGCACTGGCAGCATGGAGCCTGTTTGGGATTCTCTCTGCCCCTCTCCTGCTCATGAGCGCATGTGCGCGCGCGCTCTCTCTCTCAAATAAATAAATAAACTTAAAAAAAGATTAATTTCGGGGCGCCTGGGTGGCGCAGTCGGTTAAGCGTCCGACTTCAGCCAGGTCACGATCTCGCGGTCCGTGAGTTCGAGCCCCGCGTCGGGCTCTGGGCTGATGGCTCAGAGCCTGGAGCCTGTTTCCGATTCTGTGTCTCCCTCTCTCTCTGACCTTCCCCGTTCATGCTCTGTCTCTCTCTGTCCCAAAAATAAATAAACGTTGAAAAAAAAAAGATTAATTTCATTTTTTTTAATGTGAAATTTTAAATTACACGTATGATTTGCATTTGTGGCTAACATTTCTATTGGGAAAGCACTGTTCTAGAAGCTTGATGAGATTGAGGTTCTGTTTTTTGACAAGAATTCATGGGTAGTTTTTAGACTTCCTATAGGAACATGTCAGGAGGTACAGAATGTCTGCTTTTCTCTCTTTGTGATTTTTTTAGAATTGAGAAAAATTCAAGTGTCAGCTTAATTCCTCCATTATAGTTTCCTATCAGACTTTTTCATTGAGTGGTTTTAGCAGCCGTTGATGAACATCGCCTGTATCTGCTGTTTTACTAGAGATTCCAAAGTGATGATATTCTAATATTCCTTCTTTATTAGCTGGAAAGAACTTTCCCTCAACTGTCTGATTCTGAAATATAGTTCATACAGTAGAGACCAGATAAATTCTTGCTTCTTTGCCTTTACTCACCATTTTGCAGAATGACTGGTGTCCTAGTAACCTAAACATGACCAATGAGTTTGTTATTTACTTTTTTTTTGTATTATTATAAACTCATTATAATCATTATTCTTTTTTGCTATTTAAATTGTACATATTTGGCCAGTGGGAGCTTTTTCAAGTATGTTCCTTTGTTTTTTTGACCAGCCCTCTTAGTCTCGAATAGCTTCCTGGCTTTCTGGTATGACGAGATAATCTAGGCTCATCTTGTACGTTTCCTTTTCCAGACCTTGAATCAGCCAGTTCTTCAACAAGCCTTGGTTTTAGAAGGAAATGGCATTTAGAGACCATTAAGGGGCCCTAGGGGTGCTTATACCATAAGTGGGTTAGTAGACAGAGCTAGGAAATAGATTTTTTTTTGAAAGGGAAGGTAGATCAGGGATTCATACTAATAAATTAATTCAAAATTAAGATTACAAGGGTTTTGGTTAACTTTTTTGAATTTATATTTCCCTTCTCTCCTATGCTAGAATTCTTAGTTCCTAACATTAATTTATTAGCTCTACTTCAGTATGTATACATTTCAAAATAATCCTAACACTACTCATAATATGATTACTGAATTCAAATTAATATTTCTTTGCAGTTTCTTTTTCACTCTTAAATTGTATCTGGTTAGGGATGTGTAGTCCTAATATTGTGTTGCAAAGTCACTTGATAAACACACACACACACACACACACACACACACACACACATTCAGTACATTGAATATATATGTATTCAACGCTGTTCTCAGAAGCAAAAGGGTAGCATACTGTAAACACTTTGCTTTTTTCCCTGACCAGTATCCTGGAGCTCCCTACACGGTTCTATATAAAGATCTTCCTTATTCCTTTTTGCAGCTCTACAGTGCTGCCTGTGCTCCTCCATATTATTTAAGTCCTTTTGACCAGAAATGAAGTCTCTAGCTAGGTACTTTATTTCTAGGCCTCATGAAGGATAAATTGCAAGGCTAGAAAGGTGAGAGAGCGTCTATCTTTATCTTTTTAATTTTTGAATAATTTTAAGTTTACAAAAAGATGCAAAAATAAATGCCCAGCATTCCTTCACCCAGCATCCATAGTATTAACATCCTACGTGACCATAATAAAATGCTCTAAATCAGGAAATTAACATTGGTTATAATACTATTAACTAAAAAAAAAAATTTTTTTTTTTAATTTTTTTTTTCAAAGTGTATTTATTTTTGGGACAGAGAGAGACAGAGCATGAATGGGGGAGGGGCAGAGAGAGAGGGAGACACAGAATCGGAAACAGGCTCCAGGCTCTGAGCCATCAGCCCAGAGCCTGACGCGGGGCTCGAACTCGCAGACCGCGAGATCGTGACCTGGCTGAAGTCGGACACTTAACCGACTGCGCCACCCAGGCGCCCCAAAAAAGAAAAATTTTAAAGGGGTGCCTAGATGGCTTAGTCAGTTGAATGTCCAACTGTTGATTTCAGTCATCCCAGGGTCATGGGATCGAGTCCTGTGTCAGACTCTGTGCTGAGCATGGTGCCTGCTTGAAATTCTCTCTCTCACTCTCCCCCACCCCCCCGCCTGCCTCTTTCTCTCTCTCAAATAAAAGTTTTAAATATTTAAAAAAAAGTAATAATACTATTAACTAATCTACAGACCTTGTTTTAATTTCACCAGTAGTCCCACTGATGTCCTTTTTAGGGTCCAGGACCTTTTATTGCATTTAGTTCTGTCTTCATAGTCTCCTCAGTTTTTGTTGTCTGTGACTTTAACACCTTTGAAGAGTGCTGGCCTTTTATTTTGCAGATTGTCTGTGGATTTGGGTTTATCTGATGTTTTCTCAGATTCGATCAAGGTAAAGAATTTTTAGCAAGAACAACACATAAGTTGTGTCCTTCTTGGTGGATCATATCAGGTGGTGCATGAAATCAGTATGTCTTACTACTGGTGATGTTCACTTTGATCACTTAAGGTGGTTTGTGCTAGGTTTCTCCACCGTAATGTTACCATTTTTCCTTTTGTAATTAATAAATATCTTATGGGGAGATACTTTGAAACTATGCAGATATCCTATTTACATCACACTTTTGCTGCCTAATTTTGGCATCCATTGATGATTCTTAATCTGCAACAATTATTGTGGTATTTACCTGGTGGGATTTCCTGTTCCTATCACTCTTTTTACATTAATTAGTTGGAATTCTGCTGTAAGAAAGAGCTGTCCTTCTTCTCCAATTTATTTATTAGATTATAACAGTAAATGGATATTTCTTTTATTTGCTAGATTATAATACATTTCTATCATTATTGCTCAGATTGTCCCAGATTTGGCCATTGTGAGCTCTTTCAAGTTGGCTCCTGTATCATTTTGATATATATGCCCTCATCATTTTTTGTTGTTGTTTATGTATTTTGAGAGAGGGAGAGAGAGCACAAGCAGGGGAGGGGGCAGAGAGAGAGAGGGACAGAGGATCTGAAGTAGGCTCTGGGCTGACAGCAGAGAACCTGACACGGGGCTCGAGCTCACAAACCGTGAGATCATGACCTGAGGCGAAGTCTTAGGCTCTGACTGAGCCACCCAGGCTCCTCATCCCCCATCATTTTTGAGCATATCCTTGCCTTTTGGCCTTATAAGATGTCACACACTCATCTTTATGCTTTCCCTGCCCTAGCCCTGTAATCAGCCATTTCTCAAAGGAGCCCCAGAACCAATAGCATTTACATGTTAAGTTTCTAAGACTCAGATGGATTAAGTGAACTGGCCAGGGGTCCATATTCTCTAGCTACAAATCTGTGATTCTCATATGTAAAATTATGGTCCAGGAATCAAGCATAAAACCTGGGAAGAAGTCCATGTGAAGTCATACAACCTCTTGAGACTGGACTATGTCTATCTCACAAGGTCAGTAGCATGCAAAGGAGCCTAGAAACAAGCCTTCAAAAACAGCATCATAATCTTGTGCTTTGTGGGGCTCCAGGGGGGCTCAGTTAGTTGAGCATCTGACTCTTATTTTCAACTCAGGTCATGATCCTAGGGTCATGGGATCAAGCCCCACATCAGGCTTTGCACTGGGCCTGGAGCCTACTTGAGGCTTTCTCTCTCTACCTCTGTCCCTCTCTCCTGCTTGTGCTCTCTCTCTTTCTCTAAAAAAATAAAATTTAAAAAAATAAATAAAAATTTAAAAAATATTTATTAAAAAAATCTTGGGGTGCCTGGGAGACTCAAGTCGGGTAAGCATCCATCTTGGGTTCAGGTCATGATCTCGCGGTCTGTGGGTTCAAGCCCCGTGTCGGGCTGTGTTGACAGCTTGGAGCCTGGAGCCTGCTTCAGATTCTGTGTCTCCCTCTCTCTGCCCTTCCCCTTTTTGCACTCTCTCTCTCTCAAAAATAAATAAACATTTTTAAAACATTTTGAAAAATCGTGTGCTTTGTAAGGTGCACAAAGGTACACCTTATTTCTTCTTGGGTATTCCCCTTAGTTCTCCCTTAATAAGTTTAATAAAGTATACTTCCCATTCTGATTCAACAGGGCTAAAGGGACTCAAGGACTCATAGGGATTGGTGGCCACACTTGGATTTGAGTATGTAAGGGGCAGGTGTAACTCAGGGGCAGGATTTGGCTACCTGTTTGTCCCTTTTGGAGAACTGTCCTAGTGCTCAAGTTTGGGGTATTTGTAATAAAAGAGGAAATTCCCTTATATAGGTTTCTCTATCTGAAAATAGAATTTTCCCATGAAACCTTTTGTAAGCCAAAATGGCATAAGGCAAAGAAGTGATTACCATTAATTTATATGGGAAAAGTGTGTGCATTCCCAAAATGCCAAAAATAGCCTGTCTTCGGCTTTTCTGATACCTTAAGATACATCTTGCTAATGGGTGTACAAACTAAATCAAAATAAAGCACAGATGGAGGAGCCTAGCTGGCTTAGTCAGTGGAGCATGTGACTCTTGATCTTGGGGTTGTGAGTTCAAGGCCCACACTGGGCTTAGAGTTTACTTAAAAAAAAAAAAACTATTAAAAGATAAGGGGCACCTGGGTGCCTCAATTGGTTAAGCATCCAACTCTTGATTTCAGATCAGGTTATGATCTCACAGCTTTTGAATTCCAGCCCTGTGTTGGTCTCTACGCTGACAGCACAGAGCCTGCGTGGGATTCTCTCTCTCCCCATCTCTGCCCCTCCCCCGCCCGCTCGCTCTCTCTCAATACTAAGTTAGTTAATTAAATTAAATAAATAAAACACAGATGGAGATACAGTTCTGCTGAGATGTTGAATGTACTTCCCTGGGAAGCAGTTGGACGGTACCACTCTTGCCGCTCAGGGTACACGCACTGCACCTGTAAAGGCTTGTTGCAGAATAAACGCTGAATACTATTTTTACTTTTCACCTTACTTTTTAATGTTTATTTTTGAGAGAGAGAGAGAAAGCGCGTGTGAGCATGGGTGGGGGAGGAGCAGAGAGAGAGGGAGACAGAATCTGAAGCAGCTCCAGGCTCCAAGCTGTCAGCACAAGAGCCCGACACAGGGCTTGAACTCAAACTGAGATCATGACCTGAACCGAAGTCAGACGCTCAACTGACTGAACCATCCAGGGGCCCTTACTTTTAAAATAAAAGTGAAAATCCTCTTTAAATTTCTTTTAGTTAGCACAGACAGGTACTAATGTAGGCCTTTTATAAAAGTGAAATGGCATAACCTGAACTTTGAAAAAGTGGAGGATACTTGTTCCTTCTTATATACTGCAGCTTTTTGGATAGAGAGGAGTTAGCTGTGGACCTCAATATTTGCCACTAAGAACAGCCATAGCAAACTCTCAAGGCTAATTACCTGTTCTTGGTGAACTCCAGCATGGGTACTTCCAAGGATTCCTTCCATCCTCTTTCCTCCCTTCCTTTACATTTACTTTATTTTAACCTAGATACATGACTCAGAAATAGGAGATCTCTTCTCCCTCCTCCTGTTCCCCTCACCCTTGCTGTTCTGTTCTTTCTGATGAGCATGTTACCCCTGGAGGTCTACATATGTGGATCTCTGAGCGCTAGTGATGTTCAAATGTGCACTTTTTTCAGGGGCTTATGTCTAGGAGCAAGTGATACGTCCTTGCCTTTGGGACATAGTCCCTGCCTTTTTAAAATAAGAAGGTAAAAAATAAAATGAGAAGGTAGACTTAGGTGATTTCCCAGTTCCTTTCCAGCTCTGACTCTAGGATTTCTTCTGTCCCACTCAGAAAACTTTTATCTGAGTCTACACTTGAATCTACACCTATAGGTATGCATGTGGGAGCAGGGAGGTTGAGGGAGTCAAGTAGATATTCTCTCTACTTCAGCACATCCATAGCTGATAATAGTATAAGAGGAGATGAGAAAAAGGGAGGTGGCAAGCCAGAACTGCCACCACATAAGCTTGGACTCTGGGCCTTGTGGGAAGTTACCTGGTTTGTCTGTTCCCTGCTATCAGGGCTAATTCCAGGATCACAGCCTTTATGTTGGGTGGCCCTTAACTAGACACAGCACAGGATGTTGTTTCCCAGTCTAGCTTGATTCTTCTTGTTGGACAAGAAACTACCAGGGCATTTGACTTCCTTTTGGAGGATTGCCTGAGTGTGGCTTATTTAAGAAAAGTCTGATCTGTTAACTCTCTCTTTGCATGTGATACATGATGTGTTTGTTGTTATTCTACTCTGCAGCTGAAGGAATGTATCCGAGCATTGGATCAGGAACACAGCCACACTCCCTTCAGGCAAAGCAAATTAACTCAGGTAAAGTTAAATGTGAGCTTTGAGTTTGTTCTCACTTGTTCTTTCATTCATTTGTTCGTTCAGCAAAGCATCCACTGCCAGCAATGCATGATGCTAAGCTTGGGGGTCCAGGGAAGGAAAGGGTCACATTCTTTCCAGGAGCTCATTCTTTCCAGGAGCCTGGAATGGGCTCATTCCAGGATGCCCATTCTAGAGAGGGGCATCCTCAGGCAGAGATGCCTGTGGTGGGAGGCAGCTGGGCATTTTCGGGGCAGTGGTGCTCTTCTGGTCATCACTCAACAGCTTTTTGCCAATTTCTAATATAAAGAAATATTTTTTATTTAGTGGAGTCTCTTGAGCCTTTGAAGGGAGGTTGGTGTAGTTGTACTAAGTACTTTCTTAGCTGTAAGACTTAGACTAGTGTTTCAAGATAAAAAATAACAGTTGGAGTTAAAAAGAATGAGATAGATGTATTTTTGAAGAGTTTATTTTGGGGCGCCTGGGTGGCTCAGTCACTTGAATGTCTGACTCTTGATTTCGGTTCAGGTCATGATCCCAGGGTTGTGGGATCAAGCCCCGCATCAGGCTCTGCACTGAGTGTGGAGCCTGCTTAAGATTGTATCTCTCCTTCTCCTCCTCTCCCCTGTTCACATGTGTGCGTGTGCTGTCTCTCTTAAAAAAAAAAAAAAAAAAGTAAAAAAAAAAATTATTTTTAAGTAATGTCTATATCCAACATGGGGCTTGAACTTAAAACCCTGAAATCAGGAGTCACATGCTCTACCAACTGAGCCAGCCAGGTGCCCCGGATGAGCTAGATTTTTGACAGGTTCTGATAGGAAAGATGACCAAGATCTATAGTATAAAAATATGTTATGAGACAAAAACTACACAAAAAAATTCTGCATGTATTAACTGATTATTCTGAGTGTTAAAACTATAGGTAATTTTTTCCTCCATTTTTCTGTCATGAAACTGTGCTTTATTAACAGAAAATGCTAGTAAGTCAGCATTGTAATAGCTATACAAAAGTGGCCCATGGAGGGGTCTGCCTACATATAAACTGCTGTGAAGGCAGTTATGGGTGCTTCTGATTCCCTTCTGCACCAAGTCCTGTGCCCAGTGGAGAATGGACTAGGGTAGAAGGCAGTTTATGAGATCTTTGTATTTTGGGAGAGGTTTTCAGTCTGTGCAGCTATCCTAATGGCTCCACAGGGCCTGTGGCAGAACCTATAACATAACTCCTTAGTAGTCGGAACTGGTTAGATGATGTCTTCTCAAACATTTCAGCCAGAAACTTAGAAAACCTTTCTTATGGGTGATTCTGACATTAGTTATTTTTTTTAACGTTTATTTTTGAGAGAGAAAGAGACCATGTGAGCAGGGGAGGGGCAGAGAGAGAGGAGGACACAGAATCTGAAGCAGGATCCAGGCTCTGAGCTGTCAGCACAGAACCCAACATGGGGCTCGAACTCACGTCCTGTGAGATCATAACCTGAGCTGAAACCAGATGTTTAACTCACTGAGCCACCCAGGTGCCCCTTGGCTCTGTTATTTTTTAAAACAAGTTCACCATCCCCAGAAAATGTGTTCCTACTTAATTAAATAATTCAGGGGTATCTGGCTGGCTCAGCTGGTAGAGCATGTGACTCTTGATCTCAGGGTTGTGGGTTCAAGCCCCATGTTGGGTTTAGAGGTTATTTACGAACAAAATCTTTAAATAATAATAGTGATTCAGACTATATATACAAGTACAAAGAAGATGGTAGGAGGTACCAGAAAATCCCACCTCCCAGTGATAATCACTGCTATGTTTTGGTGGACATCCTTCCAGACATTTCTCTGTCCATATATCTACATGTAGATCTACTTACATAGTTATGGAGTAATATGCCTTTTCACTCAGATTAAGTTTTAGATCTTCCTGTGTACCTAAGTACAGCTATACATAATTTTTTAATCATTTATTTTTGAGAGAGAGAGTGCAAGCACGAGCAGGGACGGGGCAGAGAGGCAGGGGGGTGGGAAGAGAGAATTCCAAGCAGGCTCAGTACTGACAGCACAGAGCCTGGCATGAGGCTTGATCTCACGAACTGTGAGATCATGACCTGAGCCAAAATCAAGAGTTAGAAGCTTAAGCAACTGAGCCACCCAAGTGCCCCACATAATTATTTTTAATGGTTGTATTATATTCAGTTAACGATTTGTTCCCTACTTAAAAATGCCTAGATTTTCCAATTTTTATTATTATGCTGTAATGCATATCCTATATATATATATATATATATATATTTTTTTTTTTTTTTTTTTAATTGAACAGTTCTCTTTAGGATAACATTCTGGAAGTGTGCACTTTTTTTATGTTTTCATGCATATTGCCAAACTGCCTTCCCAAAAGGAAGTACCATTTCATGGTAGGTGCTACATGAGTAGTGTAGCAATGTAGAAAAGTACCCATTTCCCTGGACCCTCACTAGGGCAGGCATCATTAGTCTTAATCTTATGGGTGAAAAATATTAGTATTTTTAATGGCTTGTTTGTATTTCTTTGGTGGTGAAGTGAGTACCTTTTTTTTTTTTTTTTTAACATGGTTGGTCATTTGTATTTCTTCTTTGTAAACTGCCTTTTTGTAGGGGATGGGGAGCTATGGCCCAGTGTCCTGCCCACAATTAGTAGTCAATATGCCCCTTGTTAGTTGACTTCGTTGACTTGACTTCTGTTTTGGACAGGTCCTGAAGGATTCTTTCATCGGTGATGCCAAAACATGCATGATTGCCAACATCTCGCCAAGCCACGTGGCCACTGAACACACTCTGAATACCTTGCGTTATGCTGACCGGTGAGTTGCTCTCAGGTAGCAGGTCGTGTGTACAGGTCTCATACACATATAGGGGTCCGATCTTGAGCTCCAGAAGCCTGTTCTTGAGGCAGTGATCCTAGTACCGAAGGGGAATGTGCAGTTGGTGATTTGAAGAATGTGACCTGGTAGGCCTTGCCATTTTACAAGTGTGAATGTGACAAGAGGAAGAGGACACATTCCCCGGTTCAGGAGACAACTCCATTGGTGATTTTTAAATGGCTATTGGGAAATGAAATTTCTTTGGAGTTGAAGGCTCAAGGTTTTCTTCCTGCTAGCCTCAGCCCTAATAGTAAGGGATAGAATACATGTTACTTGTCAAAGCAGAGACACTTAGAACTTTGTAGGTCCAGAAGAGAGCAACCCAGATATAACATGTTACAGAAGGATAAATTGAGCCCAGAAAAGGGCAGGAACTTTAAAAGGGCTCATTGGGAATTGGTGGTAAAGCCAGCACCTTTGACTATTTGGGGTGACTTTGATATCTGCCAGGGTCCCCCCAACCCCACCCCATGTCTTACTCTGTGGTCGCATATGTTTCCTACCATGGATGAAGACACTACCATTTCCATTCTTTCCTCTGGCTGCTTTGCTGCTTGGTCCTGTCTTACATCTTTTTCTGTGGTCTCCCAGAAGCTGTCTCCTCTCCAAGGTTAACAAACTATTTGAGGGAAAGCTTTTCTTTTCTTTTCTTTTTCTTTTCTTTTTTTTTTTTTTACTACTGTTGAGGAATCTTTAGTATCCATGGCATTTTATGAAATTCATTGGGAAGGAAAAGTGAGGTATTATTTAAGTTCAATGAAAACAGGAAACCTTATCTTTTTCTCTACCGTATCTATTGCTCAGACAGTGCTTTACCTGGTAGACGCACAATAAATATTTGTGAATGAAAGGAGGAACTCTTCCTGGGTGTCAGGGTGAGGCACTCTGTGTACCATCTCATTTAGATAGGAGAGATACTTGACACAGTGGTTACAAGAGCTCTGGAGTCCAGACTATCTGGGCCAATATCCTACTTCTGCCTCACAATAGCTGAGTGGTCTTGGGCGTAAGTTTTGGGTCCAGTTTCCTTATCTGACAGGGGATATTAGCATCTACATCTTACAACAGTTACATGGAATCAGTGAGGATAATATGTGTGAAGGGCTTACCAACATGCTGGGCACATAGTGACTACTCAATATGTTAATTTAATTTATGTGTTAATTTAACCAATGGTAATACTAATAGGTCCCCAAAATAGGTTTCTTTTATTGCATGATTTCCTAATGCCTGCTCACTAGCACTGCTAGAGGAAAGGCTACTTCATGAACTGAGATCAGATAGAAGATATGAGATGATCCAAACTTGTTTCCAAAAACCCAGTATGGCTGGAAATTCTTTACCCCCATGTATCCATTACCCAGCTTCAACAGTTATTAACAGTAAGCTGAACTTGTTTCATAACCCCACTCACTCTCCAAATCATAGACATTGTTATCAATTGCTTAGACTAATAACTTCATCACTAGAAGCAGAGAACAAGACCATCTCCTCACTTAGTGACTCAGTAAACGAAGATGAAAATAACCCTTTCTCATAGGGGATGTATTAAGTATAATTGCAAAATTATTTGAAATAATTTTGGCTTTAAAGAGAATGGAAAAAGTATAATAGAATTCGCTTCATTTGAAGCAGTCTAATACATTACTGAAAATAAATGAGGAGCACCTGCGTGGCTCAGTTAGTTAAGCATCCAACTCAGATTTGAGCTCAGGTCATGATCTCACATTTCATAAAACAGAGCCCTGAGTCAGGCTATGTGCTGAGAGCAAGGAGGGGGCTTGGGATTCTCTCTCTACCTCTGCCCCTCACTCACTCAATGTGCTCACTTGCTCGCTCTGTCTCAAAATAAAAAAATAAATGAAAGCCATTTATTTTATGTGCTTAAATGAGGCCTAGAAGAATGTTGCTAAGTAGTCCAGAAATAAAGTTCCATAGTTCTAATAGATGTATCAGAAGAGCACACTGACAGTTGTGATTTTGGTGACATGAAAAGTACACTGGAAGCAGTTAGCATCAATGACCAAATTACCTGTAGGATTCCTTCTGGCACTCAGCTGTCTATAGTTATTTACTGTGACTCCTAGTGAGAAATTTTGATGTTTCTCTCTTAATTAAACTAAAATATTTAAGATTTTTATAATAGGAAGTAATATGGAACCATCTAGACTTACCATGGCACCTCTCAGCCCGTTGCTTGTATGTCCTACTGCAACACCTAAACAAAGGCCTGTGGATACAATTCGTGTGTCTTTAGTCACATCCTACATCTCTTTGCTTAGCTATGTTGCCTGTCTTCCTTGGCTCTCAGACTTAAAGGTAAGATTTAAATGAAGTCTCAGTGTCAGACTTACGATCTTGGTTTTCAGAAATGACCAGGTGTCATTTGGCTACCAGTAATGATTGGAGTAAAACCAAAACAATGGAGGGGCACCTGGGTGGCTCAGTCAGTTAAATCATCTGACTTTTGGTTTCAGCGCGGGTCATGATCTCACAGTTCATGGGTTCAAGCCTTGCATCAGGCTCTGTGCTGGCAGTGCAGAGTCCTCTGTCTCTGCCCCTCCCCCACTCATGTTCTCGGCCTCTCTCAATATAAATGGATAAACTTAAAATAATGGAAGAGACATTTTATGGGAGCCCCCAAGTAGAAGTAGTACTCCCTTCTAGAGGATTTTTTTTTTTTTAATAAAGAAACACTCTTTGTTTTTAACGTTTTATTTATTTTTGAGACAGGGAGAGACAGAGCATGAACAGGGGAGGATCAGAGAGAGGGAGACACAGAATCTGAAACAGGCTCCAGGCTCTGAGCTGTCAGCACAGAGCCCGATGCGGGGCTGGAACTCACGAACCATGAGATCACGACCTGAGCTGAATTCAGCCGCTTAACCAACTGAGAGCCACCCAGGCGCCCCTCTAGAGGATTTTTAAATATATCTTCTTAATTAAGTAGGCTCCATGCCCAACGTGGGGCTTGAACTCATGACCCTGATATCAAGAGTCGCATGCTCCACCGAATGAGCCAGCTGGACACCCCACCTCCTAAGGGATTTTTTTTTTTTTAATTTTTTTTTTTTTTCAACGTTTATTTATTTTTGGGATAGAGAGAGACAGAGCATGAACCGGGGAGGGGCAGAGAGAGAGGGAGACACAGAATCGGAAACAGGCTCCAGGCTCCGAGCCATCAGCCCAGAGCCTGACACGGGGCTTGAACTCACGGACCGCGAGATCGTGACCTGGCTGAAGTCGGACGCTTAACCGACTGTGCCACCCAGGCGCCCCGAGATTTTAATGAAGAATCTACAAACTACTGGCGAGTCACATTTTTACTTGATGTCACCTTGTAATTCTAAATTCCTACAGTGTTTTTAAATATCACAGAGTAAGAGACTGAACTTGACAACTAAATCCTAGCAGAGACCTAATTCTGGCTTTTCCATCTTCTCTAAAATTCCCATGTGGAATAGAGCACGGTTCTCTATTTCTCTACCTAGGAGGCAACTTTGCCTCCCACGGGACATTTAGCAATGTCTACAGACATTTTTGATTGTCATGACTTAGAAGTGCTTCTGACGTTTAGTAGGTGGAAGCCAAGGATGCTGCTAAACATCCCATAGGGCACAACACAGGACAGTTCCCCACAACAAAGAATTATCTGGTTTTCCAAATACCACTATGCTAAGGTTGAGAAACCCTAGGAATAGACAGGTCACTTTTCCTTTAGTGGAATTAGCACAGCCTGCTTATTT
Organism: Prionailurus bengalensis; assembly: GCF_016509475.1. Taxonomy (NCBI): domain Eukaryota; kingdom Metazoa; phylum Chordata; class Mammalia; order Carnivora; family Felidae; genus Prionailurus; species Prionailurus bengalensis. The sequence goes on along the minus strand of NC_057359.1, from coordinate 56,215,725 downwards.
CCAGAAGGTTTTGCTTCCTGAGTTCTAGCAAGTTTGAGGGAATTCATTTTCTTAGAGAAGCCTGAAAGGAGATGGGCTGCAGGAAAAGTGGGCAGGTGAGTGGTAGACACCAGGCTCCTGAGTTGGTCCACCTTCAAGAAGTACAGCATGGGCCCTACATGGATGTAGTGCAGTTCCAAGACCAGCTCCTCTGGCCTATCCCATGGGACTGAGGTGATTTCCAAAACTTCTGATCATAGAATGCTAGGTATATGCTTATATCCTCAGAGAATACACTTGTCTTTTTTGTAATACTTTTTGTTTCGTTTTTGAAAAATATAGAAAAGGAATTAAGGAGCATACAGGAATACACATTTAACATAAAATGGTAATTTACAGGGTCAAAGAACTAAAGAAAGGCATTAAATGTTGTGCTTCAGCTACCAGCCGAAATCGAACCTCTGGAAACTCTTCTCCAAAACGAATCCAGAGCTCCCCTGTGGCCCTGCCAGGGGATAAGTGTTCTCCCAAAAAAGTCAAGCTGGGACTTCAGCAGTCATTCACAGCAGCTCCCGGTTCCACGAGAGGGAAGGCTCATCCTCTGGCAAACCGCCCACCCAATATCCCTTTTGCTCCTGTACCTAAAGTTCCCAGTAAAAAGGGTGGATCCAGAGGGAGTCTTCACCAAGAGTGGGTCATTGAGACTAGTCCTGTGAAGGGAGTCAAAAAAAGAGAAGGGTCTGCCTCATTGTGCTCTGAGAAAATTCAAATGAGCCACAAAGCTGCCCGCAGATGGGGAAGCAGGACCCCTGGCCCAGGAGAAGACCCAGTGCATGGCAAACTGCCCTCCAAGTGCAAGAAAGTGCAGACTGTGCAGCCAGTGCAGAAGCAGCTTGTGTCACGAGTTGAGCTCTCCGCTGGCAACCTCCACCACTTAGCAGAATACAGTCAGGGCAGCAAGGGGAGCACACCTGCCAGGTCTACCTCTGAAGCTTGGACAGACATCCCTCCACACCTGAAGGAGAGGGAGGAACATTTGCGCTTTTATCACCAGCAGTTCCAGCAGCCGCCTCTCCTCCAGCAGAAGTTAAAGTACCAACCACTGGAAAGGTTTTTATGCCAGTACAGGCCCCTAGAGGGGCAGCTCCAGAAGGAGACCCCTCCTCCCTCCTGTTCTTACTCTGAGAGCCAGGATGGAGCCCAAACTGAGGACCTTGATGACAGCGATTTCAGTGAAGATTCTTTTTCACATGTCTCCAGTCAGAGAACCACAAAGCAGAGAAACACCCTAGAGAATAGCGAAGGTTCATTCTTCCTTCATCAGAGGGAACAAGGACCTGAGGAGCAGGTGGCTGAAAGGCAGCGAAGTCTGCTTTTTAACCCCAGGACAGATGGTGATGAGAAGTGTCTAACTGGAAGCTGGATGTACTCCAGGGACCCCACAAGCCACAGAAGAGCAGCACTTAATCGTGGCCACAGCCCAAGTAAGTTACCTTTGGACTGGAGCAGAGAGGAGGACTCTACCTCCTCAGCACCTTCTCCCAGAGGCAACCTGGCAGAGAAGCCTTACTGCTCACAGGTAGAGTTTGTATATGGCCAGAAAAGAGGTGGCAGCCCAGCCTTTGATCTCAGACAGAATCCCTTCAGAAGTGAGGTTCCTGGGCAGGCCGAGGGTACTTCACCATCCCTGGAGGCAGATGGTTTCATTTTCTCACTATCCCACATTGCAGTTGCAAGATCTCCAGACCAAAGAGACACAGTCAGTACACCTCTGAAAGAAGTCAGACAAGACAGCCCAACAGCAAAGAACAGTTACGCATACCAAGACGACGACTCTAAAGGGGAATCAGGCACATGCTCTGAATATGCTTCTGGAGTGATGGCTCCCCTCACTGTGTCCCTCCTGGAGAACACAGACAATGAGGGCTCTCTTTCCTTGGAGCAGCTGGCCCAGGATGGGCCTGTGCATAGTCTAGTGGCAGTGGACACAGGGGGACCAGCTGTGGACCACACAGTGTCATCTGATGATCAAAAGGCACTTCTGCCAATCTCTTCGGCAAGTGGGCACCTGTGGCTCTCATCATCTCCCCCTGACAATAAGCCTAGTGGTGGTCTTCCAGCTCTGTCCCCATCACCCATCCGTCAGCAGCCCCCGGACAAGCTACCCACAAGTGAGGCCGACCTAGGAGGGGTCTGCGAGAGCACAGAGACTGCTCTCTTCTCCCAGGAACATGTGGGTAGCCAGCAGTATGATGCTGATGCTAAGGACACAGAGCTGAACAGCTCCCAAGGTTTCCCAGGAAAGCTCTTCCCCACCATACATACTGGAGGACCCCACCCTGGGCCTATATTCACCCCACAAACAGAAAGTAGTGATATGGCTGACCAGCCCTGGGCCCAGGAAAGAAAACATCCAACAGGTCTTGGTTGGCAGGAGCTGAGTTTGTCCACAGACCCCATCAAGTTGTCTTGCTCCAACACAGACGTCGTATGGCTCAAATACAGGCTGATCCCAAGATGCTTAGCAAGGCCAGGCTCTCCCCTGATCCCCAGCTGCTCTCCAGAGATGGCAGGAAAAGTCCATCAGCTCACCCTGGGGCATGCACAGTAAGTTGGACACTCCCCAAGACTCGAGCCCCTCCGGCACCCCTACTTCCACCCCAGGTTAACGTTTTGTCTGTCCTGGGAATGGCTATTGTTGGCTCAGTGTCAGAGCTATTCTACAACTAGAGAGGCTTTGTCCAGCTTTTCAAGGGAGCTTGCCTAGATGCACCTGACATGGAGAGCAAGAATAAAATGTATGGGAGCAGGCCCACCAGGGTGGATGAACCCTGAGTCTGGGAAAGCTGGGACTTGAGTGGGAGAAGGGAGGATCTGTCACCTGTGGTAAGTTCAGAATCCTCTTCATTCTGTCGGGTCTATATTCCTGAAGTGCTGCCCAGAGATGCAAAAGCTGTAGCCTTGTGCCCGCAGAACCAAGACAGGCTGGCCACCTTCCAAAATGGTGAAGTTGATCAAAAACAGAGGGACTAGTGGTTTGTACTGGTTTCCCCAAAGGATGCTGTAGATGGTGCAGCAAAAAGAGATGGGACAGAGGCATAGAGGAAAAAAAAGGCAGAGGGATCAAGCAGGGCCCCTCTCAGCATTAGAGGCTGGGAGATGGAGGGCAGGGTGGGTGTGTGGGAACAGAGGCTACAGCCCTTTGCTAGGGCTCCTGATATCTAGGCCGGCTGTGTGCCTGCTGCTCTCTTTGGCTCCAGGCCAAGGCCATGGACAAAGAAAAGGACATGCAGGGATGCACAGGTGAGAGGAGCCTGGCAGATCCTCCAGTTTCTAGCTCAAACCCCCTGCTTTGGTCCCTGGACGCCCAGGGAGGATAGATGATGGCAGGCAAAACAGGCTCTACCCCGTGCCAAGTGTGTCACCTCCAGTGGTCACAGCCTTGAACCTTTTGGCAGGGAAGCTATGGGCAGCTCCTGTAAAGAGCACTCATCCCTGTCCTTCAGTGTAGCTGGGGAGGCAGGGACAGCTTGAGAAGTGCCTCTTTCCTGGTATCTTCTTGGTATACTCTAGTGCCTAAATAAGCCCTAAGAACAGGTGACAGGGGAGGAGGTGATGGTGAGCTGGCCTTGGTCAAAGCTTTGACCACTTTGGGCAGAGGCAGTTCCTCCCTGGAAATAAGGCTCTCAGCTCCCAAAAGTTGCCCAAGAGAGATGGAAGGCCCAGAGGATCACACTGTCCCCTCTGGTGTTTCCAGGCAGGTGGTCATCCGAGCACACCAGGAACAGCTGGATGAAATGGCAAAACTGGGCTTCAAGGAGGAGACCCTAATGAGCCAGTTGGCTCTTAATGTAAGTGGCCTTGGCTAGACCCTCAGGGGCTCTTGGGAATTAGCCTGTGGGTAGTTTAAAAAAAATTTTTTTTTCAACATTTATTTATTTTTGGGACAGAGAGAGACAGAGCATGAACAGGGGAGGGGGCAGAGAGAGAGGGAGACACAGAATCGGAAACAGCCTGTGGGTAGTTTGATGGTCATCCTTGTTTGCTGCAGTTATATGTGGGGTAAGGGTCTGCTATCCTACTCTAGCAGGCCTTGTGCCATTCCTCTGACGTAGCTCAAGGGGGGCGCAAGGACAGGTGAGAGATGGTACTACACTCCCTGTTTCCAGGCTAAAATGTTTCCAGCCTGTATCCTGTGCCATTCTGCCTGCCATTCTGCCTTCTTCTTGACTTGCTAGGGCCCCTCCCTGTGACAGTAAGTGACCTACAGCATGCAAACCAGGGGTACTTTCACAAAAACAACCCTCTGTCCTGCAGAATACCTCTCATAGAAGTTTCTCAAATGCAGGGGTGCCTACCTGGCTCAGTCAGTGGAGCATGCAACTCTTGGGGTTGTGGGTTTGAGCCCCACATTGGGTAGAGATTACTTTAAAATAAAAACCTTTTTTAAAAATTCATTTTGAGAGAGTGCGCGCAAGCTTGGGGTGGGGGGTGGGGTAGAAAAGAAAAGAATCCCAAGCAGTCTCTGTGTTGTCAGCACAAAGCCTGATGTGGAGCTCGAACCCACAAACTGTTGAGATCATGACCTGAGCTGAAGTCAGATGCATAATGGACCAGGTCACCCAGGTGCCCCTTAAAAATCTTAAAAAAGTTTCTCAAATGCAGAGAAATAAGCCTCACCCTGTGCCATAGTGACTCTCCTGCAGATTTTCCAGCTGAAGGACGGACCTGGGCTCTGAAAACTTGCAAGAGAAGGGACTAGAAAAGCAGATCCTGAGAGAAGGCTAGCAAAAGCTCCATTTGTCCTTTGTTTCCTTTCTCAGGATTTTGAAGATTTTGTGACCCAGCTGGATGAAATCATGGCTCTGAAATCCAAGTGCATCCAGAGTCTGAGGAGCCAGCTTCAGCTATATCTGGCCTGCCACAGGCCAGCCACCGCCCCTGAGAGAACAATGGTGTCTTAGAGTAAGACCCAGTATGAGGTGATGGCAGCTCAGGAGCCTGTGCTGAAGGGGCCTCTGCCAGGTCCTCCCTGCAGATACCAGACCCACTCCCTGATCCTTCTCAGGCGACCCTTTCCCTAGCCACACATGGCCTTGACTGGGCCCCAGCTCCTCTCTCAGGACCAAGACTCTGTCCCTCAATTTCAAGCACAAGGCCATCTGTAAGGAAGGACAGAGCAGCCTAAAAAAAACAATATGGCCCTCCCTTTTCTTTGGGGCTAGAAGAGAATTTGTCTTACTCACCTCTTGTCTGGAAACACACTTGGGTCTAATAACCTTGTAGATGTTTCTGAATTTAAGGCTCAGAGGATGAGGTCAGTGGTAATGTAAATGCCAAAGGCCACAAGCTGGAGAAGAAACCATGCTGAACTCAGGGGATTTGTTAGATGAATTCTGTTCTTCAAGACTTAGCCAAAAACTAAAACACTGGTGGCTTGTAGTGGGGGCTGGGTGAGCTCTGCCCCATCAGCCCTTGGAGACTGGTTTGGGCTTTAGGTTGCATACGTGGGACAGGCTTTATACCCCCAGTTCCCCTCCCTTCCTGCAATCTAGACCCAGAAGGGAGTGTTCATATTACTGCATTATTCTTTTCCCATCTCTGCTTATGCTGGGATGACTGGCCTATTATAAGCCCTAACAGCACCCATGCTCCTGTGGCAGGCAGTTCCTGGCTCCTGAGTCCTCACCTGTCACACCCTCTCGTGGCAAAGTTGAAGGGGAGGATCTCAGGCAAGTCCATCTCCTAGTGTTAACTTTAACATGACCCTGACTGTCCACTACCTCAAGAGCCTGTGTTTAGTAGTATCTTGGCAGGAGTGCTCCAGTCAGTAGTCTTGAGAATCTGAAGCAGAATTTTTACACACCCCTTCATATGAGTCCTCCTTGCTATGTATCTTTTCATCAGGAAGAGGCTCAAGACAAAGACAAATACAAACTGGTCCATCACTTACTAGGGCCTCCCGGGTCAAACTTCAGATTCATGTGTCACAGCCTTGGCCCGGATGCCCACTATAATGTGTGAATCTTCAATTTCTTACAGGGAAAGGATACCTTTGTAAGGTTTTAAACGGAAGGCTTAATTAAGAGAATAGAAGCATTAACTGGCTTTCAACAAGACTGCAGCCCTGCCGCCCTTTAACTGATCTGAGCACTAGAGGGCGGCCTCTTTCCTGGCCAAAAGACTGCAGTCTCTCCTCACATGATCACTCAAAATACTAGACCCATTCCCAGCCATGAGCATAAGGTAGGGACTACAGGATGGCATTAAGTATAAAGACCAGAAACTTCAGGGAGGAATCTAGTTCTCTCAGCTACAACAGCACCACTGAGAGCTGGTGAAACAGTCTGAATCTAGTTCTGCCTGCGGCGCACAGCACATAAACGCCTGATGCTTGTCACAGGAAAAGGTACTTCCTCGTTTCTGAGTGACTACACCACAGGCCTAGCCTGTCTCACCTCCAGTCTTGCAGGAAGGCATATGTCCTTGTTCCAGAGACTGAGCTACGTCAGGTTTGTAACAGATCCTCATCTGGGTCTGCCTCTGCAAACCAAAACCCAGGGCAGACTGCAGGGCCAGCTTCTGGGTACCAAAGGCCTACAGTGGGAAGAAAGTACTAATAAGACAAAATAGCTATTTCATGAGCAGCAAATCTAAGCAGGAACCTCTTCACCACCCACCCCAGCCCCTCAGTAAAACAGCACTTGGCAATAAATTATCACAGCAGAACATACCTTTTAGAGTTTTATTAGTAGTTCTCTGAAGAATCAAAATAGTTAGCAAATTACTTTAGATTCAAGACTGTATATCCTTTGTATTTAGATCTTTAATGATGAACAACATAATACAAAACAAACAAAAGAGACTGATTTCTATGACTAGGTGTTACTCATTGTGTCATCCTAGAGCAGGGGGCTGGAGGGAGAGGCTGTTCTCCAAGGAGAACTGAGGTGGAGTTAGTGCTGGGCTACTAAATTGCAGCCTATTTCTCCCCATTCGATGTGCTGGGAAGGGGCCAATGATTTCTTAAACCAACAACTGCTTCCGAGAGAAGGGAGCTCTAAAATCCTTGGTAGCAGAGGATTGTGGTCCAAACCAAGCCAAAAGAAACAGGCTGGGGCAGGGAAGCATGGTAACTGCCTGGCAGAAGAGGCAAACTCAGCGCCCCATGGGGAAAAGGGCATTTTTTGCACCTCAGAGACATTGCAGAACCAGTGTAACACTAAGATTTTGTTGGAAAAAAAAAAAACAAAAACCCTGGAAGAACCTTTCAATTGCACTCAACCTGGATCAGAGTTCAGTCCACCAGTGCAGGGGAGGGAAGCATCTAGCCCTAAAGCAGCAGAGTCTGGCCCTCCCACCCCTTCTTCCTGACTCCTTTTGGCAGCTGGGCCAGGTTTCAGCTGAGGACATACCCCAGAAGGACCAGGGAAGTCTCTCTGGAGGGCCAAGGTGGGAAGGTCACTTCTCAAAATACAAATACATTTAATATGGAAGGAGCCAGAGCAGTTCTGGAGGCATTCACATGCCCAAATCTTCCCTTTCTCCCCAGCTCAGAGACTGGCAAGCACAGTCTCCACGCCTGACCTTCCACCCCCAAAAGAAAATCGGGAAGTGTGTCCCTTCTCCTTCCCCACACATGGGATCCTCAGGGCCTCCTGCGGGGGTGGTTCCATGGCAGGGCCTAGGCAGCGCCTGGTCTCAGCTGGCTCCTGCCCGAGCCATGAGGTCTTCCAAAGCATTGTCCTGGTCATTGTTGTGTAGTAGCAGAACTTCCTTAATGTCTTTCAGTTCAAAGCCCATTTCCTTAAATTTGCTCATTAACTGAAGAAACTCCATCATCTAAAGGACAAAAGAGAAGAAAGATTGAAGAAAGGGGTCTGGCCACATAGTAGGGTAGAGGAATGTGTATGTAGGGGGCTGCTTGGGGGAATCTGCATTTTTTGCCAGAGCCTCATGAGTTTCTCTGAGGTCCCCCAACAAGCACAAGGGGGCTATAGAGGAAGCCAGGCAGATAGGCTGATGCCACAGCCTATCATCCTTCAGGAACTATGCCCAGTTCCAACTCCTGCTGTCTCATTTGCATCCCACTAACCAAAATCCACACTCAAGGCAGGATACTGAACCCAGAAATAGCCAGGAAGCAGGCTGGGCAAAGTGACTAGCAATCTCCTCAGTCATCCAGAAGTATGGCTTTTTGCCCAGGTCATTTCCCCTTCCCTTCCCTGGGACTCTAGATAATCTTCAACCCAATACTTCATCAAGCCTCTAACAACCCAAACTATCCAAATGCTGTCTGGACACTTAAGAAATTATGTATTTTGACTACCTCTGCCTGCACTCACTAGTAGGAAAAGGTGATTCTTGGACAGGAGACACTACTTTGTCCCTCCTTTCCAGAGGGTTCTCTTGAGGCACAAAGGGTCCTACCTTTTCCTCTGAACACTGGTGCATTTCCAGAGCCTCTTCCACTAAAAGAGGGTCGAAGCCCTTCTCACAGAGCTGTCCATGTGCAAAGAGATAGTCGAGAATCTTAAAAAAATAAAAAAGTTTGAGTACTTAATCACCACTCTTGCCTGAGTTTCCCAAGAGTCTTAGACAAGCCAGTAAGGGTGACGTCTGCTTCCCACCTGGCTATTAGATCCTGGATAGGACTTGAATTTGTATTGTGAACTGCATCCAACACAGTAGGACCTCGGTGACTATTTGCTGAAAAGACAGGCATACCCTTCTAAACATGAGTAGCCACTTTTCAAAGGAGTTCCTGTCACAGCTGACTCATCTCTCCCAGAATGTCAACTCCACAGACGGGGCAGAATATACTAACAAATAGCCCAAATCACAAAATGCCAAGATTTAGGTCTCCAGTACCCTATTTTGGAACACTCTGGGCATCTATGACAGGATAAACATTTCTGGGAGGAGACATCAGACCATATCTCAAGCCTAGTGTGCCCTCTCAGGAGGGGCAGAGAACAGTCCAACGGCTCCAATGCACCCTTTCCTCTAGGCTTTTCTCTAGCGTAGGTCCCAGGGCAGCCCCCAAAGCAGAAGCACTGCTGCTGAGGCTGCTACTTTCTCCAAAAATATTGCCCTGAGTCCCGCCAACTCACAGGAAAGGACGCTGGGGCTAGGAGTCTGATGGGGCTCTAGGATATAAGCAGGACATACTCCAGCCCCAGAGGTCTAGGACCTCTCTCCAGGCTGACCACTCACCACCCACCCTACCCCAACCCCCAGCCAACCAACCACTCACCTGCTCAATATTCTCTCCTTTCTTCTTCATGGCTCTCAGGACACACTCATATGAGTAGCCCATGTTGACCACAGTCTCCACACACTGCCGCTCACTGGGGGACAGTGTCTGCAGTTCAGAATAGGCCTGGGGACAGCTGGGAGTGTTGGGCACTTGTGACATTGAGAAATTAGGAGGTGTGACCTGGTGGTGGAGAAACCAGAGGATCAGGCAGGAATAAAGACAACTGGGGCCCCAGAAGACATGTCCCCTAAGTAGCCCAGTCCAGGGGCTTGCTATTTCTGACACTTACCACATTCCCAAACAGTTGGCCTGGTAGAAAGGGCCAGATTGCTGGCCAGACATCCTAAAGATGGGTAAGGGAGCACCAGATGAGGAAAAGAAAAGCTGGGAAGACACCTGCAATTGGATTGTCCTCTGCCCTCATCCCAGCTTGCAGAATAAGAAAATACTACAAGAGCTACGTGCCCTTCTATGTTCAACTCCCTTGGGCTTGAATTGGAGAAATAAGTTCTGAGGCTGCCCATGGGACGGATGGCAAGATGGCTGCTATGATTTCTCTCCTGGGCTCCATTATCCCTTTCACAGGTTATGCTTCAGAGTCATAAAAGGTTCATTCACCTCAGACACCCCTAACTCTGGGGCTCTTTCCCAACAATGTCTCTATCCCTGCTTCTATCCCTGGGCTGGGCAGAGACTGCGAGTGCTGTTCCCCTGCATGGCCAGTTCAGTGGCTCAGAGCTTTGAGGGCACTCCACCTTTGCCCTGCACCACAAGCTACAAGGCTTCAATTCCCTGCTACAGCTGCCAATACTGAAGGACTATTAGCCACACCAGGCTGGGCCCTCAAGAAATGGAATGTGTACTCCAGGGCCCTGCCTCTACTGTCCTGCAGGCAGCCTGCTACATGCCCTAGGACTCTATTAACCTCAGTCAGATTGATGGGTAGAACTCTTTCTACCCCTTCTGATAATGACTCAGGCCCAAGGCATGAAGGCTGCTCACTCCCAGGCCTAAGGACCAAACCACAATGGAACAAGGTCATAGTTTAGCCCAGCTCCCAAGAACCAGGGAAAGTATTTCAACAGAACTTTTACTTCCTTTGGGGGGAGGGAGGGTGTGCTTAGGAAGCAGGGAACTCAGCTCCCCCTGCCCCATCCTAGAAAGACATTCAAAGTTAATAGCTATAACCAGATACTTTCCTCAAAGTCAGTTGGGAAAAGCCAAAACTATAGGCTTTAAAGCTGTTTCCTTTTATCCATCTCACCCACAGCACACCCCTGGCAGCCTAGTCACAGGGCTCAGTCATTGAGTTACAGGAGTCACAACAGGGCAGAGACTGGATCAAACCAGTCTGGTACTTCGCAGGTCCCAACAAATCTCTCTTCAGGGTCAGGGTCTAACTGGGCTTGAGAATACCAAAAGCCAAATATGATTAATCATACTGCTGGCACAGTACTTCTCACATCACAGTATGCTAATGTGAGCACCCTACCATGTCACACGTATTTCTGAATCCCCAGGGCCTTGCTTTAGGTTTGGTGTTTACAGGCCCTGCTCATCAATTGTTGAATAAATGGAGGTCTATTAGGATTTTTTTTTTTTTTTTTTTTTTTTTTTTTGAGAACAAGTTGGGGAGGAGCAGAAAGAAAGGAAGAAAGAAAATCTTAAAAAGGCTCCAAGCATGGAGCCTGATGCAGGGCTCAATCCCACAACCATGAGATCAAGACCTGAGCTGAAATCAAGTCAGATGCTTAGCCACCCAGGTGCTCTGGTCTATTAGGATTTCAAAGGGGGAATTTAATTTAACACAGCAAATTGACACTGATTCTCCCTCCCCAAAACCCACTACAATGATAATAAAACTATTAATCTTTAAGGTCAAAAAAAGAGGGAACAGCAGTGGACAATATATTTCAATGAAATATTAGAACATGGAATGCTAGCAGAAGCAGTGAAGTTATAAGTAAGTGGGAGAAAGAAGAGTCAGTCCACCAGCCCTTCAAAACTCCTGAGAGGGGTTCAGCATTTGGAAGCACCAGGTACTGCTGTGATGAGGCAAGGACACAAAGTGATTGATTAGAGCGATAAGACCCTCAGGGAAAACCTTCCCCACCTGACCCTCACCCTCTTCAGGGGGGCAGAAAGTTCAGTCTCTAGGACTAAAATATGGATACAAGGGATGGCATATGACAAAATGAGCTATAAGAACAAAAGGGGAATTTAAGTAAAAATCCTATACACCAGACTTCCCCAACCTTCCTTAACCCTCAGGCAGAATTCTCAGGTGAAACCGTAAGCCTCCAAAACCTTCACATGTTGACACTTTGCAGAGCCCCCCAAAGCCTACTAACCTTCAACCTACAGTGAAACTTAGTGATTGGCAAGTACACCCCAACACACACATTTCCCCCTCTGCTGATTTTTTTTAAGTGCCTCGCTCTTAAATGTGAATAGAAAGCCAGAGATCCCAAACCAAGAGAGAGAATAGACAAAGAAAGCACTTGGGATTTAAAGTATGGTAAAGTAAAATTTTATTTAAAAGATTGTGAGATTTTTAAAAAATGATTATAAGACAGTCAAAGATATATCCAGAAAGTAAAACATAAAGACAAAAAGATAAGGGGCATCTGGCTGGCTCAGGCAGTAGTAGCGCGTGACTCTTAATCTCTGGATCATGAGTTAGAGCACCACACTGGGTGTAAAGATTACTTAAAAAATAAAAACCTAAAGTCTCCTCTTTTAAAGAAAAAGAAAAGGACAGGAAACAAAAGGATAGCACATTAGAACAACAGTCAAGGAGGTCCAATATCCAGTTATAGGAATTCCAGAAAAAGAGAAAACAGAAAATATTAATAAAAGAAAAAAAATCTCAACAGATGTTGGTGAGGATGCGGAGAAAGAGGAACCCTTCTGCACTGCTGGTGAGAATGCAAACTGGCGCAGCCACTCTGGAAAACAGTATGGAGGTTTCTCAAAAAAATTAACAGTAGAACTACCCTATGACCCAGCAAATGAACTACTAGGTATTTATCCAAAGGATACAAAAATGCTGGTTCGAAGGGGGCACGGGCACCCCAACGTTTATAGCAGCACTATCGACAATAGCCAAAGTATGGACAGAGCCCAAATATCCATCGACTGATGAATGGATAAAGAAGATGTGGTATATATATTCAATGGAGTATTAGTGATAAAAAGGAATGAAATCTTACCATTTGCAACAACATGGATGGAACTAGAGCGTATTATGCTAACCAAAATAAGTCAGAGAAAGACAAATATCATGTGATTTCACTCATGTGGAATTTAAGAAATGAAACAGATGAACATAGGGGAAGGGAAACAAAAATAAGACAAAAACAGAGAGGGAAACAAACCATAAGGGACTCTTAAATACAGAGAACAAACTGAGGGTTGCTGGTAGGGTGTTGGGTATGGGGATGGGCTTAGATGCACGATGGGCATTAAGGAAGGTACTTGTTGGGATAAGCACTGGGTGTTATACAAAAGTGATGAATCATTAGATTCTATTCCTGAAATCATTATTACACTATATCTTAACTAATTCGGATTTAAATTTTTTAAAAAATCTCAGATTTTTTAAAAACTGAGCTGAGCCTTATGAAAGGATCTAGGAGGGCCTAGTAGCACAATAAATGAACAAGGCACAGCACACCATGAGTAAACTTCAAATCTCCAGAAATGAAGATCCCAAAATCTATTTGAGCAGGTGGTGGTTGGAAGAACACAGAAGCACAGGAATGCTAGAAAGCAGTGGAGCTTATACTTCAATAAAGTTTCTTTAAAAAGAGAAGGAACAATGTCTTGAAAATTCTTAAAGGGAAACAATCTTCAACTAAGAAATCTAAATCCATCCAAACTATCATTCGCACATAAGGTTAAAATTAAGACATTTCTGGACACTCAAGGACTCAAAACTGACAGGTTACCCAGTATGTTTGGATGTGTCAGAATGAGAAAATTATCATTGGGTCTCTGATCGCTCTCTTGGAGCATTTGGACAAAACTGGAAACAAATACAAAGAAACTATGCAGAGGAGCACCTGGCTGGCTCTGTCCATAGTGCATGTGACTCAATCTTGGGGTTGTGAGTTTGAGCCCCATGTTGGGGGCAGAGAATACTTTAAAAAAAAAATATTTAAAAAAATTTTTGTGACTTTTTTTTTTTTTAAAGTATCCTCTACCCCCAACATGGGCTTGAACTCACAACCCTGAGATCGAGTCACATGCTCCACCAACTGAACAAGCCAGGTGCCCCAAACTGCAAATTTTTTAAATGGAGTAATTTATGAGGAAAAAAACTGCAAAATTAAAAAAAAAATCACAATACAGTATCTGAATTTGACAATAAATATTTACCCAATCATAATAATGTGAATAGCACCATTAATTTACCAAGTTTTGTGATATAATTATGATGGAAGCTATAGGAAGGAGGTAGAGGAGCTACTATAAAAGCTAAATCCTCAACTATAACAAAGTATAAAACTATCTAAAATTGATAAATTTAGGGGGCACCTGGGTGGCTCAGTCAGTTGAGGGTCCAAATCTGACTCAGGCCATGATCTCATGGTTCATGAGTTTGAGCCCCACATCAGACTCGCTGCTGTCAGCACAGAGCTGGCTTCAGATCCTCTGTCCCTCTCTCTGCCCCTCCCCCACTTGTGCTCTCTCAAAAATAAACATCTAAAAAGAAAGAGTAAAATAAAATTAATTTAGAAAAAGCAACATAAGCACTTTATTTAGAAATACATAGATAGTGCTCGCTTCGGCAGCACATATACTAGAAATACATAGATAAATCCCAGCAGAAATAGCTTAAAGAGTCCAAAGTGCCTAACTAAAGGAAGCAAAACTGGAGTTGGGGAGTGGTGAGTCAGGGAGCTACTGTTTTTCAATATGACTTGATTGGGGTGCCTGGCTGGCTCAATCAGTAGAGCATGTGACTCATGACCCTAAGGTCATAAGCCTTACATTGGGTGCAGAGATAAATAATTTAAAATAAATAGGGGCCCCTGGGTGGCTCAGTCGGTTAAAGCATCCAACTCTTGATTTCTGCTCAGGTCATGATCTCACAATTCATGAGATCGAGCCCCACATCAGGCTCCCCACTGACAGCATAGAGCATGCTTGGGATTCTCACTCTCTCCCTCTCTCTCTCCCCCTCTCTGGCTCATTCATGCACACACATGCACTTTCTCTTTTTCAAAATAAACAAAGTTAAAAAAAAAAAAACTAGAGGGGCACTTGGATGGCTCAGCTGATTAAGCATCCAACTCAGGTCATGATCTCACAGTTTATGAGTTCAAGTGCCACATCGAGCTCTGTGCTGACAGCTCAGAGCCTGGAGCCTGCTTCACATTCTATGTCTCCCTTTCTGTCTCTGCCCCTCCCCCACTCATACTCATGCTCTGTCTCTGTCTCTGTCTCTCTCTCTCTCCCCCTCAAAAATAAAACTTAAAAAAAATTTAGGGGCACATGGCTGGCTCAATCAGTTGGGTGTCCAACTTTGGCTCAGGTCATGATCTCACAATTTGTGGGTTCGAGCCCCGCGTCAGGCTCTGTGCTGACAGCTTAGAGCCTGCTTCGGATTCTGTGTCTCCCTCACTCTCTGTCCCTCCCCCACTCATGCTCGCTTGCTCTCTCTCTCTCTTAAAAATAAAGATTAAAAAAAAATTTTTTTTTTAATTTTCATTAAAAAAAATCTAGAGATACAGGGGCGCCTGGGTGGCTCAGTTGGTTAAATGGCCAACTTCAGCTCAGGTCATGATCTCACGGTTTAGGAGTTCGAGCCCCACATTGGGATCTGTGCTGACAGCTCAGAGCCTGGAGACTGTTTCGGATTCTGTGTCTACCTCTCTGACCCATCCCCATTCATGTGTTCTTTCTCTCTCTCTGTCTCTCTCTCTCTGTCTCTCTCTTCCCCCCTCAAAAATAAACATTAAAAAAAAATATCTAGAGACAACAGAAGGATTTGTAAGTATTAAAGCAATGGCAACAGAAGAAATGATAAACAGATGTGAACACATAAAAGTTAAGAGAGTATATGTCAAAAAAATTTTTAAATACACTTTTGGAGGGCACCTGGGTGGCTCAGTCAGTTAAGCATCTGACTCTTGCTTTTGGCTCAGATCATGATCTCACAGTTCTCTCTCCCCTCTATCTCCACCCCTCTCCTGCACATACACACTCACTCTCAAATAAATATGTATTTTTTTAATAATAAAATACACTTCCAAAGCAAACTGGCACTACTAATGCTTACTGGCCAAATTAGTAAATTCAGAAGTATAAGGAAAAGGCAAAGTATTTTGCTGAATCAACTGTGTAAGAGTAAGAAATGTATCCATACCCAGAGAAAGAGAACCCCAATGGCAGAGTGAGACTAACCAGTGAGCAGAGCCAGGTCCACAAAAGGCTGACATAGAGTAAGAAAAGCATGGCTAGGGCTACATCAGGCAGTTCTATGCTGGTCTCAGAAGAAGGGCGCATTACAAGATTATTCTTCTAAAGCTAATCCATGGACTTTTCAACTTCTAAGATTAGTTTATATAAACACTAAAACATGGAATCAGAATCTGAAAAGTGAGACCCAAACATCAGGCCTAAAATAGCCAACAAGAACTAAATTCCAAGAACACCTCCCTGAGTTCCTATATAAACAGTGTATACAGCCCAGTTAACTCCTTTACTCCCCTCCCCCATCCTCAAGTCACTAAGTATCCTGAAGAGAAGTGCTTTGTTCTCACCATGGGCCTCAAAAACTCACACTAAGATCAAGGGCCAGGATGGAAATCAGGCTTTGCTTCTTGGGGATAAGGGCCATGACTTCCTTAGAAAAACACCAGAACTTCAGTTCTGTTTATTTGCCCCTTGAAGGCAGAAAATCCCAAGCCAGCAAGAAGCAGGTCCCCTTCCCACCCTGAAATGGATGGGCCCGAAAGAAACTCCACAATCAGGTGGGTCAGAGAATGACAGGCATTCTGGTCTGAGAACCATTTAGTTTATCAGCTTTGGTCTCTAAATGGTCACTGTAATTTTAAGGGAGGTTGGGGGTGGGGGACTTGAGGCTGAGGATCCCTAATCTTTCCCAGAGTGCTTTTAATTTCTCCACAGCATACATTGAATCATGAAGAGTATCCTCCTGACCAGGGCCTAAAACCAGACCAGGAGGAATTAGGATGAAGTCCATTCCTAGGAGATAACACTAGAGTGTCATGCACTATCAAGTTTATCTGGGACAGGGGGTGCCTGGCAGGCTGTCAGTGGAGCATGTGACTCTTGATCTCGGGGTTGTTGGTTTGAACCCCACGTTGAGTACAGAGAATTACTTAAAAAATAAAATCTTAAAAAAAAAAAAAAGTTTATCTGGGACAAGGTCTGTGGAAGTTTATAAACAAAAGTGAGTTCTATGACAGTGGGAGCACTCACAGAGACAGTCATTTATTTACCAAGAATGCTACTGCTGGGACTTTAGGCACTTACTGTAAAGTATCCCAAGGCTCATCTTTCTACCAGCTAATACCAGGCTTATTATGGTCTCTGACAGATATCCCACTAATATAATCAGGCTCCTTTCTGGCTCTAAATAAATAGTCTCTTGATATGCTGTCATTTTAAAAATCTGTGAGCTGGTATAGCAAAAAGTTCTTGGACTTCTAGGATTTCTATTCTAGAATGCAATGTATTATTCTGTGCTGCTTGAAACCACATCAAAAGCCTACCCTTTATGACAAAGGACTTACAACTTTTTTGAATATGACAAAATCAGATTTTCAGTGTAATACAAGTTGTAACTTTTATCATTAATCCATCTTTCAACATTAATCTGAATTCCAACCTTCCCCTCTCCCTCCCTTTGTAGGGATTCTTACTAGTGAGCAAAAAAAGGGGATTGCAGGATTTAAATCTGAAGGTTTTGGGGGCGCCTGAGTGGCTCAGTCGAGCATCTGACCCGACTTCAGCTCAGGTCATGATTCCAGGGTTGTAGGATAGAACCCCAAGTCTGGCTCCACGCTGAGTATGGAGCCTGCTTAAGATTTTCTCTCTCTCTCTCCCCCCCCCTTCTCTGCCCCTCTCCCCAACTCATGCTCTCTCTCTCTCTCTAATAAAAAAATAAATAAAATCTGCAGGTTTAAAAGTGACAAATTTCTACCTTTTGCTCGGACTTCTGATTCAAATTATCTCCCAGTTACTAAAGCACCACGCAGTCTGCAGAACCATAACCAAGTTAGGTAAATTATAGTACACACAAGAACCAACCTTCTGGGCAGAATGAGAAGGAAAGAGGAAAGCAGGGACAAGATACAATGAGGAGTACCAAGCAACCTTCAAAAAAATGAATAAAGTAGGAAAAAGTAAATAAAAAGTTACAAAGAAAGAAAGCCTTTTTTTAAAAAGGCAGCAGAGAAAGAAACAAAGTAATCAGAAAAACACCATTCATGCATGATATACATTATCTTTTTGAAGGAAAGACCAAAAAGATGCAGGTAGGAACAAGCGAACGTTAACCAGGCTAGCTCCTGGTTACTAACACTCCTTTGACCTCAGGAAACTAACCAGAACATATATAAGCAAAGTCCATACAGCCACGTCCCATCTTATCCTAAACCTTAAAAAGAAGAATGTGAGGTGACAACTGTTAGGTAGAATTTAGAAATCTTTGGGGACTCCTGGGTGGCTCAGTCAGTTGAGCGTCTGACTTCAGTTCAGGTCGTGATTTCGCGATGAGTTTGAGCCTCACATCAGGCTCTCTGCTGTCAGTGCAGAACCCACTTCTAATCCCCTGTGTCTCCCTCTCTCTGCCCCTCCCCCACTCATGCTGTCTCTCCTTCTCTCTCAAAAATAAACATAAAAAAAAAAGAACTTAGAAATCTTTGGAGCTCTAATTCGGAGGGAATTTTTTCCCCAAGAGGGATTTAAAAGGCTTACCGTGGGACC
The DNA here is from genome assembly GCF_016509475.1 of Prionailurus bengalensis. NCBI lineage: Eukaryota > Metazoa > Chordata > Mammalia > Carnivora > Felidae > Prionailurus > Prionailurus bengalensis. Next base: position 56,197,526 of record NC_057359.1, on the reverse strand, counting down.
TGTATTTGGAGGTGATGATTCTTCTGTGCACACAGACAAGACAGAGAGGGAAGGCATCTGGGAGATCAGATCTGAGGGAGTCAGGGTTGGCACCTCTGTGCCACTGTCTAAGTTCAAAGCTGAAAGCCCAAGAGTATGATGCCCATTGAGCTCACTGGCACTGCTTTGGGTGGAAGGCTTTAGGGAATTCCGGAAGGTGCCATTGCGGAGGCAGGATGTGCTATGGAAAGTGCTTGCCAGCTTGGCTGTCTTCTGATTGCTATCATCAGAGTCAAGTTTGGGAAACGATAGGGATTTGATATTGCTTACTGCAGGAATGGGGGGGAGGGACACTTTGGAAGACAGCGACATCTTTTCACAGTTGCCCAACTGTGGTAAGGTTATAAAGCCATTGGGTTTGTGAAGAGGCTTGATATCTAGGGTTGCCCGCTCCAGGGATGCCAGGACCTCCTCATCCTGTAACACAGACCCAGAGCCTCCTCTGGGCAAGTTATTGTCCAATAACTGAGCCATAATCGGTCCAGTGGTTCCTACCAGAATGTTTCTCAGCTCTTCCTTCTCATCAATAGTTTTTAACTCCAGATTATCAAATGGGTCTTCTTCACACTCAAAGTCAGCAGGATTGAAATCTGCCTTTGTGTGGGGTGGGCTGAGAACTTTCTGTTTCGTGGCACTGCTGCTGACCCGAGTCGGGGTGAGGATGCTGTTGTGCTGTAAGCTGGCAAGGATGGGGTTAATAGGAGGTGGCATTGTGGCTGTACTGTGAGTCTTGGAGAAGCTCATTTTGCTGTCGCCCTCTGGGCCACTCTTAGAATTCACTTTAGTTTCTACTTCCTCAGCCTTACGCTCTGCTTCCCGCTGGGCTTCTTGGATTTTCTTAATATCTTCAGCCCACTCAATAGTTTTCTTTTCCAAGGAGAAGTCATACTGCAAAGATATAGCACAGAAAGGAGGTGTGAACCCACGTGACTGCCCTTCCAACTCAATTCCGCCAGAGAATTCACTTCTTCCTCACACCAGCAAACGAGATCCATTCTAGGCAGCATATAAGGTGTATGGAACCATCCCCAGTCAGGAAAACTAAGGCTTCCTAATCTCCTTATGTGGTTTAATCAAACTACACTCCTGGATTACATCTAGAAAAGAACTAGAGTTCCCACCACCTCTAATCCTATATACCAGGCCAAAGGTACCCTGCCAAGTACTCCCCGCCTTCCTTCTCTCCCCTCAGATCATTTTCCTTTCTAGAATTCTTCATTGGTGGCCTAGGCAGAGCTCAGTGGCCACCTCTAAAGCTTTCCTGATGGCCTGTTCCTTCCTCTGAACTCTTACATAGCATCTGTCTCTATCGTGTGACGCCAAGCACAAGTGACCACACGTAGATTTAATCTTTAATTTTTTCCTAAACATTGTCCCCAACAATATCACAAACCTCTGGTGGGCAGCTACTGGGCTTTAGACCCTCTTGGAGTCTGTTATCTAGCACAACGCCCTAGATAAATCCTGCTCAATAATAACAGCCCCTAACATTTAAAAAGCACTTACCAGGTACCATGCAAGATTCTACGCACTTTGTATGTATTAACTCTGGATCTTTTAAACAACCCTTTAAAGTACCTACCTAAAAGTAGGTATTATTGTTACCCTCACTTTACAAGAGCTTGCCCAACGTCATAAAGCTGGTAAGTGGTAAAGCCTGGATGTGAATCCAGGCAACTGACTACAGATTCTATGTTCTTAAACCACTACCTATTAAGTTATAATGAACAGATTGTACTCTAAATACAGGAAAACTTAATAAGAAATCTAGAAATATTCATATCAGGATTTTACAGTGCAAACTGCATAAGGATTCACATCATGGTTGGTTCCTTAACAGTACCTTCGAGTATATCTCAATTTACAAGAATTTCCATTTGCATACTTGGAAAAAAAATATGATTACATAAAACAAAATTCACCTTGGACAGGAGAAAACAAAACTTTTGGTGTTGACTCTAAAGCCTCAGAACTAAACAACGTCTGTGTGCACATTCAAGGCTTCGGAGATTAAAAAAAAAAAAAAAAAAAAAAGGTGGGGGGGAGGGGTGGGATGGAGAGGAAAGGGGCCTATATGCTCAGATCAGAGTTTTAGAGTACAAGAAACACAATAAAGTGCCTCTGGTCATCCCCAAGTCTTTCAGTTCAAACAACACAAGAGAAGCCTGGAAATGCACATGTCAAGAAGTTTGTTTAGGCTCAGTCAGTGAAGCATGTGACTCTTGATCTCAACCCCCATGTTGGGTATAGAGGTTACTTTAAAAAATTTTGTTCTCTTAAATCTTAAAAAAAGAAAAAAAAAAGAAAAGAAAGAAAGGAAAGAAGGAAGGAAGGAAGGAAGGAAGGAAGGAAGGAAGGAAAAGAAAAAGAAAGAAAGTTCATTTACATCCCTAAGCCAGCTGCTGAGCCCCAGAAAGGCACCTTGTGATCATGGTACTGCCTTTCTACCACTAACGGTAGTGAAAAAACAGCACTGGGCAAAGACTGCTGCTTCTAACTGTGGAGTAAATCCAATTTTGCACCTGGCTTCTTCCACCAAATACAGCCTGTAACCAACTTCCCACCGCCTGTAAACATAGGTCCCTAAAATTTTACTCTCAAGAACTGGAAATTTATCTCCTTTTTTTGTAAAACCTTTATTGACTTTCATTTTTTAATTACCATAGTAAATACAGAATACTTGGAACACAGGAAAAACAGTAGAAATATTACAGTGAAAAACTGTGATTTGAGTGTACAAATAAATAATAACAGCATCAAATATTTATGGAGTATCAGAAACCAGAATACGCATTATAAATGCATTATCTTATTTAATCCTCATAACAACCTTAAATGCTAATTATCCCCATTTTACAGATAAGGAAACGGAAGCTTGAAAAGTGTAAGAAATCTGTACAAGATTACACAGCTATTACATGGCAATTCCAGCTCATGAATGAGTGATACCAAATTCTGCTCTAAATCGAAACACTGACAGCCATTCCCCACTACTGTGACCACCACCAATATGATTTTCAGTGAAAGCTTTCTAGACCCAGGGTGCCTGGATTATTTATATATGTTTTACTAGATCACTTTGATGAATGTTTAATTGAAAAATTGAGTTTGTACTGTCATGTATGGGCGAATATGACAAAGTTACAGGAAGCGTCAAGGTATCTATCTGTCGAGGACTCTAGGTCTGACTCTTCTCTGAATAGGAAGGAGACCAGTACCAATACCACAACCAAATCCCCCATGGAGACCCAGAGTGTCAAAGTTTAAGGGTACTGTGTGCAATTACAGAACAAAAATATTTCAACTGTCCCACACAAGAATGGAGCTCATATCTCTTTTGTTATTAGTGGGTGCTATGAATATAGTGAGCACAGCACCATGCACTTATTAATGCTTTATGCTGATCAAATAAATAGAAAATTCCCAGCAATGCCTAAAATAGCAGCAATTTTGGATTCAAAACAATTTTTCTGGATGAATCAATGAAGCAGTGAATAATATGAGAACTATTAAAAGAAAATGGAGATGTTTTTTAACACTATTGTTAACAGTATCCTGCACACAGAGAGGTATTTACTAATACTTGCTATCGCCAATAAAAAAGTCACCAGGTAAGGCACCTGGGTGGCTCAGTCAGGTAAGCGTCCAACTCTTGGTTTCTGCTCAGGTCATGATCTCACAGTTTATGGGTTCGAGCCCCCACATCGGGTTCTGGTACTGACAGTGCAGAGCCTGCTTGGAATTCTCTCCCTCTCTCTCTGCCTCTCCCCGAGTCATGCTCATGTGCGTTCTCTCTCTCTCAAAATAAATAAAAAAGCATTTTTTTTACAAAGTCACCAGGCAAAGAGAACAATGTAAAACTTTATATGGGATATCTGTGTCTCTTCTGGCTCAATAAATTCTCCATACACAATAGGGATAGCAATTCAGTATTTGAAAATATGTAAGATATTAAATATCATTAGTAATTAAGGAAATACACATCAAAACCACAGTAAGAGACCCACTGTAAACTCCAAGGATGTATATAACCAAAAAGACAGATTAGAAGAGTTGGCAAGGATGTGGATAAACTGAAACCCTCACGCACTGTGGATAGATTGTAAAATGGTGCAGCCACTTGGGAAAATAGTCTAGTGGTTCCCCAAAAGGTTAAACGTAGTTACCATATGACAACCCAGCAATTCCACTTATACACCCAAGAAAATTGAAAGAATATGTCCACACAAAAACCTATATACAAACGTTCATGTCACCATTATTCATAATAAACAAAAAGTGAAAACCACCAAAATGTCCATCAAGCAATGAATGGAAAAACAAAACGTAGTGTTATCAATACAACAGAACATTATAAAGTCATAAAAATGAATGACATACCAACACTTCATTCATTACACATTGATAAACCTTGAAAACATTATGCTAAAGGAAAAGAGTCAATCACAAAAGACTATCTACTGTATTATTCCACTTATATGACATGTCCAATATAGGCAAATGCATAAAGACAAAGTAGATTTAGTGGTTTCGAGGGGCTAGGGTGAGAGGGAATGACTGCTAATGGCACTGCATTTCTTTTGGGGGGATGAAACTACTTAGGAATTAAGACAGTAATAACAGTTATACACTCTGAATATACTAAAAACCATTTATGTGCAAACCTAAAAAGGCAAATTTCAAGGTATATGAATATCTTGATAAAGCTATTATTCTAAAAAAATGTAACTATAGTTCTCCCATTATAATTACTCACTGCATTTAGACTGGAAGATAAGTATTTCTTAGAGTAACATGTTGGTGCCTTAGAGAATCTCCCAGAAACAAAACTCCTTTGCCAGAAAGCTGTATTTTTTTAAATCTTAAGTCACAGGAAGAAGTGTTTGATGGATAGTGTACTCTGTTTTCCCATGTGACTCTTTCTCTAAACTGTAAGCTCCTTGAGGACAGTGATTAAGGTATTTATCTCTATCCCCAGCCCTAGTGGAACACTGCTCAAAAGCAGGCATTCAGTAAATGTGTACTGGAGGAAGAAAGGAAGTCACAAAACATAAGGCTATTTGCTGCTTTCAAGAAGTAATTCTGTACATTTATATATAACTGCACTTTAAAGATGAGAGGATTAAGAAGCTATTGAAGAGGTGGCATTTAAGCACAGTCTAGAAGAATAAGCAGATTTTAACAGGTAGACAGCTTTCAGTACAGTGAGAAAGAGGAAAATATTCGAAGTGGAGGTAACAGCTCATGAGAAAAAACACAGTACAGATAGGTAATATACACGGTATATTCAATGAATTGGCAGTAACCTGGTATGGAGGAGACATGGAGGAGATAATGAGCCGAGGTGCTTTACCACACCTTACGTCTACACTTGATTCAATAAGGACTGGTGAACCAGTGTAAGTTTTTTTTTTAACAGGGATGTGACAATTTGAAACTTTAACTTAGTAGTATTATTCCAGAAACAATATGGAAAATTAAAAAAAATGCTACAAGAAGAGGAGCCAATTAAAGAGGCTATTGCAACAGTGCAGGTGAAAAAATAAGGTTAAGGATGAACTGGATGGTAAAGGTGAGACACAGCAGAGAGAAAAATATCACCTTATTTGAATGACCAAGAAGATAATGAGGACATCAAAAGAGAGAAGGAAAAGAGGCGAATGAGCAAGTCAGATGGACAATGGAGATTTGTTTCAGACAAGGCACAGAATCCCAGGAATACACAGTCTAACAGATTGCAGAAGGTCTGTAACAGACATATAAACATATGTAAGTATGTGTGTGAGAGAGACAATGTGAGCCAAGCAGTAACAGTTGCTATAAAAAATACAAATAAGAGATAAGAGAATGGTTTTTTTTTCCTATTTCACTATACATCAAATTCTTACTTTTTAAATTTTTAAATGCACTAAACTTTAACTAAAAATTACCACTTACCTGTATTTCTCTGACAACCTGCAAACAATCAGGCAAGGAGAAGCCAATAGGTAGACCAACTTTAGCTGGTGTTTTGAATTTGTCTCCTATCTTAAATGGGACATCATCAAGGTAACTGAAAGTCCCTATAATCAAAAATAAAGTAGAAAATATCAGCAAAAAACTTTATTATTTGTTTTGCTATACTCTTACATCTAGGATACAACATTAAGTTATGCTAGCCTAAAACCAGAAGTTAGAGGGTTGCTTCTCTGACTGCTTACCTTCTCCTGACCCTAGATCTCCGTGCAGGGAGGAAATCCTACCTGAGCCTACTTGATCTTATAAGGGTTTATTTTCGATTATACTTAGCGAAAGAGCCAAAGTACTCACAGAAGCCTAAAAGGCCTCCCCAAAGCCCACTATCCCTCTGCCCTCAACTGTCTGTCGCCTCTAACTACACTAAATCAAGGTGATTCTCTGTCCCTCAACCATGACAGAGTCAAATCTACCTCAAAAATTCTGCAGTGACTGCTCCCTTTATCTGGACTGTTCTCTTAGATATCCACATGACTTATTCCTTTGCCTCCTTCAAGTCTTTGTTCAAATGTCACTTTCTCAGTGACGCTTACTCTGACCATCCTATTTAAAGTTCCTATATGACCCTCACTGCAGTACTCCCATGTTACTATCTATCTTTTCCTCCACAGCACTTAGTACCTTCTAACATATTATTCATTTTTAAATTATATTTATTGTCTGTCTGGCCCAGTGGAATGTAAGTAAGCTCCTTGCAGGCAAGTATGTAAGTCTATTTTATTCACTGATATTGTCTCAAAACATACACATATTAGGCACTTCAAAAATACTGAATTAATGATAGAACCTCCACAAAAGAATCTCCTTGACTAGATATCTCTACTTCAGAAAGAATCATTTTTAATTAATACAAGGAATTACTCTACATTTTTTTAAGACTATATTCTGGAGCAGATGTGGAAATATTCAAGAACCACAACACTTATGAAAAAAGGAAAACCAGACCAGACCATGGGAATCAGAACAGGATTATCAGGAGACATAAGCCATATACAACTGAACTGCTTTAACTCCCTAAAGGTTCTCTGCCTAATAGCTGAATCATACAGAAAGACCAGGACATTATCACTGATTTATGGAGTCAGACGAAATGCGAGCAGCTCTTATATGTAACTATCACTAGCTATACACTCCAAATTGTACATGGTTTCTTTTCTGGACCAGGTTTGGGGATAACTTACTGGCAGAACCATCACGGACAATAAAACAGTTGATAAAATTAATTCTGCTTTTTGACTATCAGTAGCTGTAAGGATTGCTTCTGGGCCTCACACTAGACACTAGTGTATTTTCTTGAGTGCTCATGGACAGAATAAGACAATTACACCTCTTCCATGAAGATGCCTTCTCTCCCTTTCTAAAAATTGATAGATTTCAAGACTTAACAAGCTCAAGATGTAGCTGTAATCTTGTCATCATTCCCATTTCCTCAGGTAAATACTGCTCTGATACACCTGAAACCCTCCATCAGGAAGAAGGTCCCTGCTCCCACCCTTGGGGGCTAGAGTTTCTAACATATCTTCTATCCAGAATTAAAACATTTTATCTATCTCCCACTCAGCTAGCAAATTAAATTCAAAACCGTGTCCAATTTAACAATTTTTCTGGGGAATAGTTTCCTAGTGGGTCATACTTTTAAAAGTACTGTTTTCTCAGATGGCAATGCCTGTCACATTCCCACCCCTTTTTACTTGATTATTTCTAGTCCTTTAAGAATGAGCTTTACAACTCCCTTCTCAATCTCAGAACACCCAGTTTATACCAGCACCTCAGGTTGTACGACTCTGTGTTAAGTTTCCTTATATTCCGCCTAGAGACTGTGAGTGAGAATCTGAGTGTCCCCTAAGAAGGGATAAAAATGTTTCAAATTTATACCTCCCAATCTCAGAGTAATATCTGGCAGAAGACATGCTCAATAAAGTAAAAAAACAAAGAATACATGGTCTTATGCTTCTTTCATATTTAATTCTCACCCCCATGCTAATTCACATTCAATTAATATTTATTAAAATTCAAAGTAATTTACCAAAACTGGCAAGGCTAGTCACAGAAATGTACCAGGTACCCCCACCCCTCAAAAAACTATCAGGTATCATCATAGCTTGCCAACAAAACCAAGTATTAGTTACAACACTAAAACTCTGTCACTTACAAAATTCTTTATATTATAGAGATTAAAAGGAAAGTTGTATCTAATTTCAAAAATTGGGAGGGAGGGCATCTGGGTGGTTCATCCAGTTGACTCCTGGCTTCAGCTTAGGTCATGATCAAGCCCATGTGGGACTGTGTGTGGAATGTGGAGCCTGCTTAAGATTCTCTCTCTCCCCCTATGCATCTCTCCCCTGCTTGCTCTAATAAATAATAATAAATTTATCTGCCCTCCATGAACACAGGTGCTCAAATTTTCCTGAAAGTTAAATTTTAACTTTAGCCAGTATCCTGATTAACTGGAAACAAAGTTGAAACTAGCGTTTTCTAAGAAGCACTGCAAAGATTTACAGTCAAACTAACAATCACAAAATTAAGTCTTTTGTTTAACAATGTTTATTCATTCAGGGGAGCCTGGGTGGCTCAATCAGTAAAGTATCCAACTTCGGCTCAGGTCATGATCTCACAGTTCATAAGTTCAAGTCTTGCATCAGGTTCTCTGTTGTCAGCACCCCAGAGCCCACTTCAGATCCTCTGCCCCCCCTTTCTTCCTTCCCCTCCCCCACTCTCTCTCTCTCAAAAATAAACATTAAAAAAAAAAGAATGTTTATTCATTCCAAGTAGGTTAATTATATAACACACACACTGAAAAAATCCTATCCATAATATACAAGCATATATGATATATAAATATAAGAAAACTCATCCACACGAAAAGTAACAAAAAAAATTCTTTTTTAATGTTTTGCTTCTATTTGAGAGAGACAGTGCGTGATCGGGGTAGGGGCAGAAACACAGAGACAGAATGTAAAGCAGGCTCCAGGCTCTGAGCTGTCAGCACAGAGCCCAATGTGGGGCTCGAACCAATGAACCGTGAGATCATGACCTGAGCTGAATTCTGAAGCTTAACTGACTGAGGCCACCCAGGCGCCCCCTAACAAAATTTTCTTAAGTGAACAGTTCTGTTGGGGCATCTGGCTGGCTCGGTGTAATGTGTAACTCTTGACCTCAAGGGAGAGATTACTTAAAAATAAAATCGTTTGAGGGGTGCCTGGATGGCTCAGTTGTGTGAGCACCTAACTCTTGGTTTCAGCTCAGGTCATGATCCCAGGGTCATGGGATTGAGCCCCGAGCTAGGCTCCATGTTGAGTGTGGAGGCTGCTTAGGATTCTCTCTCTCTCCCTCTGTGTCCCTCTCCCCAGCTCATGCTCTCTCTCTCTAAAAAAAAAATGTTTTTTTAATGAAATCTTTTACAGACACCTGGCTGGCTCAGTCGGTTGAGTGTCCAACTTCAGCTCAGGTCATGATCTCACAGTTTCTGAGTTCGAGCCCCACATCGGGCTCTGTGCTGACAGCTCATGCCTGGAGCCTGCTTCGGATGCTCTGTCTCCCTCTCTTACTGCCCCACTCCTGCTCACGTTGGCTCTATCTCTGTCTCTCAAAAATGAATAAACGTTAAAAAAAATTTGTTTAATGAAACCTTTTTATAAATAAATAAATATTTTTTTAAAAGGGCATTTAAAGAGATGGCAACAAAGCAAACAACCCTTTAACGAATATATCAAAATATGTATTTCTCATTTCTCAATACATCTTATTTTTTAAATAGATTCAATAAAAGCTCAACTACAGAGAATTAAACACTATGACTAATAATTTTCCAGCTTACACCAAATACTTTTTACTTTCAGTCTTTTTTTTATGTTTATTTATTTATTTTGAGAGAGAGCATAAGCAAGGGAGGGGAAGAGACAGAAGGAGAGACAGAATCCCAAACAGGCTCCACACCGTCAGCACAGACTCCAATGTGGGGATCAAACCCATAAACTGTGAAATCATGACCTGAGCCAAAACCAAGAGTCCCACACTTAAGCTACCTAGGCACCCCTTTCAGCATTTATTACTGAATATCTTTCTTTTTCTGAATATCTTTCTAAAATGTCTGGGCCTGTTTTCTTAAAATTTAGTTTAGAAAAAGAAAATTAAGTATATCTGTGATGACTGCGGCTGTGGCAGTTCCCTGAAGTCAGGCTCTGTATCGCTTTGCATTATGCCACAGAAGAGACTGGGCTGAAAATGTAGTATATCTCAGGATAAATTCTGGGAAGACTTCATTGTGTTTTCTTTCTTTCTCAATTGCTGATATACTGGTGATCCTGTGACCTGCCTGTTTCCCTGAAACAAAGTTACAATTCCAGGGAGGAGGTGGGATGAATTCTTAATGGAGGATAGAAACTGGATTATGCTTAATTCAGGTCTTACTGTAAACTCAAATTGAGGATTAAAATTTAAGTTTTTGAAAAAGAACACTAAAGACCAAACTTAAAATTAAGTGAAAAACACAATTCCATGACTGGGTATCACTACCTTAAAGCTGTGAAGTTGGCTTTAAAATTAGACACATGGACAGATAAATAGACACACACGTATACAGACACACATTAAAATTATATAGATATCTGCTATAGGATATGAAGTCACAATAAATGTTACTCACACCCTAACAACAACAGCCAACCTACAAAATCAGCTTTTAAATGCAGAGTGTCTGGCATTCAATCAAAAACAAGACACACAAAGAAGCAAAAAATGTAACCCATCATTAAGAGAGGAACCAGTCATCAGACCCAAACTGAGTGATGGCCAATATACTGAAAGTATCAGAAAGGTGGTGAACATGTGTTAGCAAATGAGGAATTTCAATAAAAGGCAGAAATATAAAGAGACAAAACAATAATGCTAGAAATGAAAAATGTTGTATCAGAAAAGAAAATCTTTGACAGTTCATAACCAGGCTACAGTGATAATCAGAAGACAATACTTAGCAGAGAAAACAATCAGAGAACCTGAGGTTAGGTCAAAAGAAATTAACCAAATTGAAACACAAAGGAAAAGAAAAAAGAAAAAAATGGAACAAAGCCTTAAGAAAGCTTTAGGAGTATCAAACAGCCTAATATGTGTATGATTAGAGTTTCAAAGGTAAGAGAGAAACAATGGGGCAGAAAAATTTAAAAGAGATAATGGCTTGCAAATTTTCCCAAAGTGATAAAAGACATCCACCCACAGATCCAAAAAGTTTAGCTAACTTCAAGCAGGATAAATACACAGAAAATCACACCAAGGCACATCATGGTCAGATTGTTAAAAACAAAGAGAAAATCTTGAAAGAAGGTGGGGAGCAGCAATGATTAAATGATGGCCAATTTCTCTACACTGTAAAGCATAGCTGACCAACTTTTGAAACAATTTAAATCTTTTTTTTTTTAATGTTTATTTATTTTTGAGAGAGAGAGCGCAAGCAGAGGAGGGGCAGAGAGAGAGAGAGACACAGAATCTGAAGCAGGTTCCAGGCTCTGAGCTGTCAGCACAGAGCCCGACATGGGGCTCAAACTCACGAACCGTGAGATCATGACCTGAGCAAAGTAGGACACTTAACTGACTGAGCCACCCAGGCGCCCCAACTTTTGAAACAATTTAAAATAAAATACCTTTCTCTATACCTCAGCAAGAAAAGGATGTCAATATGCTGGTAGAAATTAAACCAAGGGCAAAATGAACCTCCCTTAAAAATTAGCTAACTAGGGGCACCTGGGTGGCTCAGTCGGTTAAGCTTCTGACCAGCTCAGGTCATGATCTCACAGTTCAGGAGTTCGAGCCCCGAATCGGGCTCACAGCCCACTTCAGATCCTCTGTCTCCCTCTCTCTCTGCCCCTCCCCAGCTTACACATGCTCTCTCTCTCTCAAAAATAAAGATTGAAAAAAAAATTGTTTTTAATTTAAAAAAAGAAAAATAAATTAGCTAAGGGCACCTAGCTGGCTTAGTCAGTTGAGCACTGTGACTCTTGATCTCTAGGTTATGAGTTTGAGCCCCATATTGGGTACAGAAAGAGTTTAAAAATAAAATCTTTAAAAAACAAAGTTAGCTAAGTAAATGGTCATAAATAGGATACCCTGGCATTTCAAAGGAGAGAGTTTAGTTTCATTAAGTTATATCTTATTATACAGACTTCTTTTTTTCTAAATTAGAATCTCAGGGCATTTTCCCAGATAGTAAAAGAATAATTTTTGTTTGTTGAAACATTTTTAAAAGCCCTTTAAAAGTCGTTTCTGGAAAATAACTTTTTTCTTGGATGAAACAAGTGGAAAATGAGTTAAAAACTAAAGGGGATTTGGGGCGCCTGGGTGGCACAGTCGGTTAAGCGTCCAACTTCAGCCAGGTCACGATCTTGCGGTCTGTGAGTTCGAGCCCCGCGTCGGGCTCTGGGCTGATGGCTCAGAGCCTGGAGCCTGTTTCCGATTCTGTGTCTCCCTCTCTCTCTGCCCCTCGCCCGTTCATGCTCTGTCTCTCTCTGTCCCAAAAATAAATAAACGTTGAAAAAAAAAAAAAACTAAAGGGGATTAATATTGTAAAGCACCAGGCTCCAGGAAAGGCCTGATTTACACTGACCCAAGGGTTTGCAATTTACATATTCTAAGAACAGTATTTTTTAATTTTTTTTAACGTTTATTTATTTTTGAGAGACAGAGCTCAAGAGGGGGAGGGGCAGAGGAGAGAGGAAGGCACAGAAACTGAAGCAGACTCCAGGCTCTGAGCTGTCAGTACAGAGGCCGATGTGGGGTTTGAACCCATGAACTCTGAGATCATGACCTGAGCCAAAGTCAGACGCTTAACCGACTGAGCCACCCAGGCACCCCTAATGTTTATTTATTTTTGAGAGAAAGTGTGCAAGCAGGGGAGGGGCAGAGAGAGAGAGGAAGACAGAGGATCTGAAGCAGGCTGTGTGCACTGACAGCAGAGAGAGTGATGTGGGGCTCGAACTCCCAAATTGCAAGATCATGACCTGTGCTAAAATCGGGCACTTAACCAACTGAGCCACCCAGGCACCCCTATAAGAACAATAGTTTTAAAAGTCTTTGAGGATTGTTTATATCTCTTATTCTGTTATTTAGGGATATGTAATTATTAATGACAGTGGAAGAAGTTCAACCTCAGTTGAAAAAAACAAACTTGAAGGTAAGTTAAATACCAGTCATAAGACAGCATAGCAAAAAAATCTAGTCAACTCAAATATTTGAAAAGAAAAAAAAAAACTATTTAATATCCAGTCACAAGAGCAGATGCTACCTCCTGTCCACACCCCAAAATGCCCCTGGAAGAATTACACACACACATATACCCACTAACCCTAATGGGCCAGTCAGATAATACCTAACTTAGGGAGAATCAATCCACAGGCCTATAAGCTAGGCTGTGCCAATCAGATTCTCCCTTGGCCAAAAGACAGAAAAACTTCAGCTATATGATGCTAGCTGCTTAAACTGAAAGATCAAGTACCAAGCAACACCATATGGGGGGAGGGGGTGCATTTTTGGTCCTATGCACTCTATACAAGTAGGCAAGTAGGCCAAGAAAGCAAGTCTATTAACAGAAGAACAAAAATGGAGCACACCCGCAGAGAAAAGCAGTAAGGAAAGGCTATGTAGCCTTCTGAGAGATGGGAGCAGATGCCTTAGTTTCCTGGCTTTCTGATTTGTAAGGCCAAGCTGAACTTGATTTCCCACACTCAGCTACCTACAAGACTGCCTACTCCCATCTTTTTTTTTTTTTTTGCCTATTTCCTTTAATTTCTATTCCTTAAACTATATGCTATCTAAAAATAAGATTCTTTACTCTAAAAACTCAACGAAAGCAATGGAAATTCAGGTAGGAACTCAGCAGTTTAAAGCAGAAGAAGCTGAAGAGAGAAAGAGAAAATCTATTCTCAAATTTTATTCCAAATATTTTGCTTAATAAAATTTTGGTGAGGAATGCAAGGTGATGGAGGACTTTCTAAAAAACAAGTCTTTACTGATCAGGTAACTTCAAAATTAGAATCTTCTCTCTGGATTGTTTAGCTGAAACACATAATCTGGAGTCCATCTTATTTTCACTCTAGTCAAAAAGGGTTTCCTAAAGAGCCAAGATATGTAACTTGTCTTTTGAAATAAGGTAAGTTAAAATTTTTCTTTTTTGCTATTTTCTCCCCTAGGTCTTTCCTCTGTCATTTGCTGTCCTCTTTTGTCTTGAAAAAAGCTATCCAGAAGCAACTTCAGATCTGCCTCTCTACTATCATCCAAATACTACGAAAGAGCCACATAATAATCCTTAAATAATACAAAATAGGTTACCTGGCAGATCTGATGCCCCACCTGCTACACAGAATGCAAATTCCAGAGTCAGAATGACTTAACTCCAAAAGGATTTAACAAAACATATACAAGTGATGCATGTAAGGATAAACACAATAGTAATTCAAAATATTAAACACTTGTATAAAATATAATAGCAAGTTAGAACCCCAGTGACTGCTCCAGCACCCTGACTCAGCTGATACTAACAAGCAACCATTTGTAGATCAGAAGAGCATACCAACACATGTTGCCATGCCATCTGGCAAACCATTCTTACAATGACATGATTTTAAAAATGGAAAATCAGCTTTAAAAACCTATTTAAATTAACGGTGTTGTCTGGATATTTCTGTTGTTTAATTCTACTATATGAAAAGAGGGTCTAATTTTAACTTCTTAGGCATCTCTATTCCTCCCAAATGCATATAATAAAGCTTACTAATGTATTCAATTTTGGAAAGTCATATCTTAGAAAAGGATGACAAGGGCACCTGGGTGGCTCAGTCGGCTGGGTGTCCAACTTCAGCTCAGGTCTGATCTCACCATTCATGGGTTCTAGCCCCACATCAAGCTCTGTGCTAACAGCTCAGAGCCTGGAGCCCTCTTCAGATTCTGTGTCTCCCTCTCTCTCTAACCCTCCCCCACTCACATTCTGTATCTCTCTCAAAAATAAATAAACATTAAGAAAAAAAAATTTTTTTTAAATAACAAACTATTATGGAGCACCTGGGTGGCTCAGTCGGTTAAGCGTCTGACTTCAGCTCAGGTCATGATCTCATGGTTTTTGAGTTTGAGCCCCACGTCGGGCTCTGTGCTGATGGCTCAGAACCTGGGGCCTGCTTCAGATTCTGTGTCTCCCTTTCTCTCTGCCCCTCCCCTGCTCATGCTCTGTCTCTGTCTCTCAATCATAAATAAACGTAAAAAAAAATTTTTTTCAATGATAAACTATTAGTTTCTTTTTAATTAAAAAAAAATTTTTTTAATGTTTATTTGTTTTTGAGAGAGAGAGAGAGAGACAGAGCATGACAGCGGAAGGGCACAGAGAGAGGGAGACACAGAACTCAAAGCAGACTCCAGACTCCGTGCTGTCAGAACAAAGCCTGACGTGGGGCGCGAACCCACGAACTGCGAGATCATGACCTGCGCAGAAGTCAGACGCCCAACTGACTGAGTCACCCAGGCACCCCCATATTTAAAAATTTTTTTTAATGTTGATTTATTTTTAAGAGACCGAGCGAGCGTGCACACAAGCAGGGAAGGGGCAGAGAGGGAGGGAGACAGAATCCAAAGCAGGCTCCAGACACAGGGCTCAAACTCAAGAGCCGTGAGATCATGATCTGAGCCCAAGTCAGATGTGTAACTGACTGAGGCACCCAGGTGTCCCAGATGATAAACGATTAGTTTCAAATGCAAAACTGTAATTACTACTACTGACATTCCTGTAATTACTGATCCACTGATCATGGTTTATTTGTAGTAATTACTTCCTATTATTGTGGGGCAGGAAGGATGAGGGGATGGACACTAAACCAAACCATTATTAAGTATTAACTAAAGATTTAGAATTTTTCACATTTGAGATGGCAAAGAACTATGACCACGGGATAAGAAAGGGAATGGTAACTACTTCAAAATACTGCTGAAGAACAATAAAAATAGATAGGCTCCCTATCCATCCCTGGTAATTTTAAGTACAATAACCAGCGAGACTCTAAAGTTTAACTACCTACTTAAATACTTAAATACTAAATTACCTGAAATCCATTGGAATGTATATGCTACCCTATTGTACAACTTTTTCTCAAGCTGCCCATTTAAATAAATAAAAAGCGGCACTTACTTAAACAATGCTAAGTGATTTCAAATCCTCTAATCAAATCATAACTTAAACCATTATATCTAACAGTCCACTTACCATGAAAATCTGCACCCAACTTCTTAGAAGCCATTTAGAACCTGAAAAGCAAAGAAATATTTTTAGGCACATGATACTCTGAGGGATATAAACAAATTATAGGAATATTGAGACTATAGGGGCATCTGGGTGGCTCAGGGTTAAGGATCCGATTCTTTGATTTCGGCTCAGGTCATGATCTCACAATTTTGTGACAGAGATTTGCATGGGATTCTCTCCCTCTCTCTATCCCTTCCCCACTCACGCATGTGCTCTCTCTCTCTCTCAAAATAAACATGAAAAGAAAAGAAAAAAGAAAAAAGAAAAGAATATTGAGACTACAAAAAAAAACCAGAAGACTAAAAGGTTCCAGGACTGATACAGTCCTCAAATTTCTCAGCCCCAAAGTCTCAAAAAAGAAAGCAGAAAGGAAGAGATACTAGTTTTCTACAGAAAAGTTAACTATTTATAAAACTGCATGTTCTGAATATACTAAATATATGAGAAGAAAAGCATACTAACCTTTGACCAATTGATATGTGGACTACCAAAAGGAAAAAATTACAAAGCATATACCTTCTTGATACAAACTACAAATATGTCAGTAATAGATTAAAAAAAGCATTTTTCAGTTATGCAAATATAGACCTTTTGCTGGCAACTAACTCTAACAGTAATTTCTTAAGCAGGGAATGAATTACATACAATCTTCTGTACAGTTTAATTAGTATAAAATTTTTCTAAATAAAAGAAAAATATCAAAACCACACATCTAGCTTAATATTACCTTTGCATTTTCAACCCCTATATATGTAGGTATTAAGTCCTGTCTTACACAAATAATCTGAGCTCTTCAACCTAAAAGTTTATTGCCCTTGACATGATGTTTATACCTTTAACTTGCCTAAAACGTAAGCAGGAAAAAAATTAAGGTTAGCTATACGAATTTATGGTCTTTTGTCTATTAACCTGCATTACAATACACTGAAAAGCATCATACTGAAAATAATCCATTTTCACTGAAAGTAAAAAAAACAAAACAAAAACCAAGTGTATTACACCTGTCTTGTGAAAATTATTCAAAATAGAATTAAAATCTGCACAGGATTTATTATATTTGTTTACTTTGAAATTGACAAGGGGATTTTAAAATTTACACGGAAAGGCAAAGAAAATAGAATACCCAAAATGATTCTCAAAAAGAAAAAGTTGGAGAACTTATCACCTGACTTCAAAGCTTACTATTAAGCTACAGTAATTAAGATTGTGGAAATGGCATAAGGATATCATACATCCCAAAAAGAGTCCAGAAATACAGCCATACACATATAGCCAGTTGATTTTCAAAAAAAGGCACAAAAGCTTAAAGGGGAAAGGATCGTCTTCTCAACAAATGGTGCCAGACATTCATACGCAAAAAAATAAACCTTTATCCATACTTTGTATCATATATAAAAATTCAGGGAAATGGGAAGATAATGGCTCAGGGGTACAGGGTTTCTTTTTGGAGTGATGAAAATGTTCTAAGACTGATTGTGGTGGTGACTGGATTGTACACTTTTTTTTTTAATAGGGGGGTTTTTGTTTGTTTTTGAGAGAGAGAGAGAGAGAGAGAGAGAGAGAGAGAGCGCGCACATGCAAGGGGACGAGGGGCAGAGAGAGAGGACAGGATCTGAAGCGTGCTCTGCAGAGAGCCCAATGAGTGGCTTGAACTTCCTAAACCATGAGAACATGACCTGAGCTGGAATTCAGAAGCTTAAGCAACTGAGCCACCCAGGCGCCCCCAGACTGTATACTTTAAGTGGATGAACTGTGGGGCACCTGGGTGGCTCAGTCGATCGAGCATCAGACTCTTGATTTCGGCTCAGGTCATGATCCCAGGGTTGTGGGATTGAGACCCGTATCGGGCTCTGCATTGATTATGGAGACTGCTTAAGATTCTCTCTCTTCCTGCCCCTCTCCCCTGGTCTCTCTATAATTAAAAAAAATTTTTTTAATTAAAAAAAAATGCATGGTGCTCACTTCAGGAGCACATGTGCTTTAAAAAAAAAAAAAAAAGGGTGACTTATACACAGTATCTGATACACCACAACCACACAGACAAATCTCAAATGCATCATGGTATATGAAAGAAGCCAGGATCAAAAGGTAACATATTATATGATTCTACTTACAATGAACTATAGGAATAAAAAAAAATAGGGCTCCTGGGTGGCTCAGTCTGTTAAGCATCTGACTTCAACTCAGGTCATGATCTCACAGTTTGTGAGTTTGAGCCCTGCATTGGGCTCTGCGCTGACAGTTCAGAGCCTGCTTCAGATCCTCTGTGTCCTTCTTTCTCTGCGCCTCCCTTGTTTGCACTCTCTCTCAAAAATAAATAAACATTAAAAATAAATAAAATAGAGACTGCTTCTTTAAAAAACAAAAAAAGGAATAAAAAATAGTCAAGACTATAGGAATAAAAAAGTAATCTAACTACCAGGGACTATACAGGATAAAATGTATTATGTAAGGGGCACCTGGCTGGCTCATTCCGTACAGCATACAACTCTTGATCTTGGCCGAGGTTGCAAGTTTGAGCCCCGTGTTGGGTGTAGAGATTACTCGAAAATAAAATCTTTTTTTTTTTTTTTTATTTATTTTTTATTTTTTTTTTCAACGTTTATTTATTTTTGGGACAGAGAGAGACAGAGCATGAACGGGGGAGGGGCAGAGAGAGAGGGAGACACAGAATTGGAAACAGGCTCCAGGCTCCGAGCCATTAGCCCAGAGCCCGACGCGGGGCTCGAACTCACGGACCGCGAGATCGTGACCTGGCTGAAGTCGGACGCTTAACCGACTGCACCACCCAGGCGCCCCGAAAATAAAATCTTTTTAAAAATTAATAAAATTTAGAGGTGCCTGGGTGGCTCAGTCAGTTAAGCATCCGAATCTTGATGTCAGCTCAGGTCTTGTCTCAGGATTGTGAGTTCAAGCCCCATGCTGGGCTACACACTGGGCATGAAGTCTACTTAAAAAAACTAAGGGGTGCCTGGGTGGCTCTGTCGGTTAAGCACCCAACTTCAGCTCAGGTCATGATCTCATGGTTCACAAGTTCAAGCCCTGCGTTGGGCTCTGTGCTGACAGGAGCCTGGAGACTGCTTCAGATATTCTCTCTCTCTCTCTCTCTCTCTCTCTGCCCCTCCCCTGCTCACGCTCTGTCTCTCTCTCAAAAATATTTTTTTTTAAAAAAAGCATTTAAAAAAACTAACTAAAAAATAAAATTACAAGCACCTGAGTGACTCAGTCGGTTGAGCATCCGACTTCAGCTCAGGTCATGCATGATCTCATGGTTCGTGAGTTCAAACCCCACATCAGGCTCATTGCTGTCAGCACAGAGCCCACTTTGGATCCTCTGTCCCCCTCTCTCTCTGCCCCTCTCCAGTTCATGCTCTCTCTCAAAAATAAATATTGTATAAATAAGTAGTTTTTTAATTAAATTTTAGTAAAATTTTAAAATATTTTAACCAAAGTGGATCCTCTAGGTGGTAGAACTTGAAATAATTCATGACATTTCTCTATGGTTTCTGAACATTCTATTGCAAACAGGTATAAAATTCATAATTTCTGGGGCACCAGGCTGGCTCGGTTGGAAGAGTGTGTGACTCTGATCCTAAGACTGCCAATTCAAGCCCCATGTTGGGTGTAGAGATTACTTTAAAAATCTTTTTTTAAAAATTTGGGAACACCTGCATGGCTCAGTCAATTAAGCATTTGACTCTTGATTTTGGCTCAGATCATGATCTCATGGCTGGTGAGTTTGAGTCCCAAGTCGGGCTCTGCATTGACAGTGCAGAGGCTGCTTGGGATTCTCCCTCCCTCCCTCTCTCTCCTTGCCCTTCACCCACTCACTCTCTCAAAATAAATAAACTAAAAAAATTTTTGTCATACCTTCTTTAAAGTTTTACTTAAAATTTTCTGTTTTTTGGGGGCACCTGGGTTGGTCAGTTGCTAAAGCATCCGACTTCAGCTCACATCATCATCAACAGTTCTTGAGTTTGAGCGCCACATTGGGCTCTCTGCTGTCAGTGCAGAACCCAATGCCTCCCTCTCTCTCTGCCCCTGCCTTGCTTGTGTGTGCACACTCTCAAAAATAAATAGAAACATTAAAAAAAAGTTTCGGTTTTCCAGCACAAGGTGGGGATGAAGTATTCTGGTTGATATTCTAATTAGTGAAGATTTGAAATTATAAAGTACATGGATCATCAAAACATTTTACATACGCAGAAGACATTTCATTGGCGAACATGCTTTTACGGTCATCAAAATGTACATAAACCACAATACAGTGAGACTTCTTTAAAAAATTTTTTTAATGTTTATTTATTTTTGAGAGAGATGGAGACAGAATATGACTGGGTTAGAAGCAGAGAAGGAGACACAGAATCCAAAGCAGGCTCCAGGCTCCGAGCTGTCAGCACAGAGCTTGACGCAGGGCTTGAACTCACTAGCTACGAGATCATGACCCGAGCTGAAGTCGGATGCTCAACTGACTAAGCCACCCAGGAGCCCCAAGACTTCTAAACCCAATAAGCAAGAATGTGGGCAGCCTCAACCTTCACACACAGACAT
Organism: Prionailurus bengalensis; assembly: GCF_016509475.1. Classification (NCBI taxonomy): domain Eukaryota; kingdom Metazoa; phylum Chordata; class Mammalia; order Carnivora; family Felidae; genus Prionailurus; species Prionailurus bengalensis. The sequence goes on along the minus strand of NC_057359.1, from coordinate 56,176,648 downwards.
ATATCAGAAATATGTTTTTTTAAGTGTCTGTAGAGAAAAGCAGTATTTAAGCATCCACCAAAGAAAGCTGTGAATATGCTCATAAACAGATACAGAAAATGAGTATTTTCATCTATATGTCCCTAATATTTATTAATATTGTGGGATATAAGCAGTTTCAAGAAGGAGCTGTTTTGAGATGTAAATGGCTTGGGAGAGGCTGCTTGGGCCTCTGATTCAAAAATAATTTTTATGGAGGGTCTGGATGGCTCAGTCGGTTAAGCAACTGACTTCGGCTCAGGTCATGTCTAGCCCCCTGACGGGCTCTGTGCTGACAGCTCAGAGCCTGGAACCTGCTTCAGATTCTGTGTCTCCCTCGCTCTCTGCCCCTCCCCCACACATGCTCTTTCTCTGTCTCTAAAAAATAAATATTAAAATAAAAAAATAAAAGATAATTTTTATTGGCAGTTACATGGCCCACAGCCGCTTGCACCCACTCTATTGTACACTTTTTTTCATTTAAAAAAATTTTTTTAATGTTTATTTATTTTTGAGACAGAGAGAGACAGAGCATGAACGGGGGAGGGTCAGAGAAAGGGAGACACAGAATCTGAAGCAGGCTCCAGGCTGTGAGCTATCAGCACAGAGCCTGACGTGGGGCTCAAACTCAGACTGTGAGATCACAACCTGAGCGGAAGTCGGATGCTTAACCGACTGAGCCACCCAGGCACCTCTACTGTACACTTTCAATCAACACTTTTTCAGACTAAAGGCCAAAACCTAAAAAGTTATTAATAATAAAATAAAATAAAAAATAATTTTGCAAGGCCCCTGGGTGGCCAGTCAGTGAAACATCTGGCTCTTGACTTCAGCACAGATCATCTTACAGTTCATGGATTCAATCAAGCCCCACATCAGGCTCTGCACTCACAGTGCAGAACCTATTGGGATTCTCTCCCCCCACCCCATGACCCTCCCCTGGTCATGTTTCTCAAAATAAACTTAAGTATTAATAATTACTATTATTATTTTGCAAACAGGGGGTGCCTGGGTGGCTCAGTCAGCTGAGCATACTACTCTTTTGATTTCGGCTCAGGCCATGAAAAAATGCTCAACATCACTCATCACCCGGGAAATACAAATCAAAACCACAATGAGATACCACCTCACACCTATCAGAAGGGCTAACATTAACAACTCAGGCAACAACAGATGTTGGCAAGGATGCAGAGAAACAGGATCTCTTTTGCATTGTTGGTGGGAATGCAAGCTGGTGCAGCCACTCTGGAAAACAGTATGGAGGTTCCTCGAAAAACTAAAAATAGACCTACTCTACAACTCAGCAATTGCACTACTAGGTATTTATCCAAGGGATACAGGGATGCTGTTTCAAAGGGGCACATGCACCCCAATGTTTATAGCAACACTATCAACAACAGCCAAACTATGGAAAGAGCCTAAATGTCCATCGATAGATGAATGGATAAAGATGATGTGGTGTATATATATACAATGGAGTATTACTTGGCAATCGAAAAGGATGAAATCTTGCCATTTGCCACTATGTAGATGGAACTAGAGCCTGTTATGCTAAGCAAAATTAGTCAGAGAAAGACAAATATCACATGACTTCACTCATATGAGGACTTTAAGATACAAAACAAATGAACATAAGGGAAGGGAAGCAAAAATAATATAAAAACAGGGAGGGGAACAAAACATAAGAGACTCTTAAATACAGAGAACAAACAGAGGGTTGCTGGAGGGGTTATGGAAGGGGGGATGGGTTAAATGGGTAAGGGGCTTAAAGGAATGTACTCCTGAAATCATTGTTGTACCATGTGCTAACATGGATGTAAATTATAAAAAATAAATAAATAGAAAGGAAAAAAAAAAAGGAGTCTCATGCTCTACTGACTGAGCCAGCTAGATGCCCCTAAATGGATTCTTAATAGCTTTTTTAAAGAAAAAAAACGCCCCTAAATGGGTTCTTAATAGCTTTTTTAAAGAAAAAAAAAGCTCCACCAAAACACAACCCACAAAATGGAAGGGGCTTGTATCTAGAATACATAAATAAGTCCACAACTCAATAATAAAAAGACAAATAATCCAACTAGAAAATAGGCAAAAGAATATGAATGGTCAATTATTCAAAGAAGATATACACACGAGATGATGTTCAACATCGTTATTCATTAGTCAGGGAAATGCAAATTAAAAACTCAGCTTCCTATTCTCCATTTAGAAAAAATTTTTTTAATGTTTATTTTTGAGAGAGAGGGAGAGACAGACAGAGGGTGTGCGGGCAAGGGGTAGAGACAGAGGGAGACACAGAATCCGAAGCAGCTCCAGGCTCCGAGCTGCCGGCACAAAGCCCGACGCAGGGCTCAAACCCACGAACTGCGAGATCATGACCTGAGCCGAAGTTGGAGACTCAACCAACTGAGCCACCCAGGCGCCCCTCCTAGTCCCCATTTTAAAGCATGCATATTACCTTCAACAAAGCAAAATCTCTACTAAAAAATAGTAAGTGAAAATTAAAATATAGTATCCCTTATTACTAAATAAAAGGAAATAAATTATTTAAAAATTTGCCTCACTAAAGGTGATAAAATGTAGATTTTCTAGGCGTTTTCTTTAATTTTTTTTTTCAACGTTTATTTATTTTTGGGACAGAGAGAGACAGAGCATGAACGGGGGAGGGGCAGAGAGAGAGGGAGACACAGAATCGGAAACAGGCTCCAGGCTCTGAGCCATCAGCCCAGAGCCCGACGCGGGGCTCGAACTCACGGACCGCGAGATCGTGACCTGGCTGAAGTCGGACGCCTAACTGACTGCGCCACCCAGGCGCCCCTAGGCGTTTTCTTTAAATAGTAAAACAATTCACTGAATGCAACTCCTACATTTTCCACAAACCTTAAGAAACAGGAAATTCATATCTGGTCATTTACATTAAAGATTTTTCTAATGTCTGATATGCAGTAAAACTTCACTGTCTCTCAAGAACCAAAAGGATTTTATTTAAAAAAAAAATTTTTTTTTCAACATTTATTTATTTTTGGGACAGAGAGAGACAGAGCATGAACAGGGGAGGGGCAGAGAGAGAAGGAGACACAGAATCGGAAACAGGCTCCAGGCTCTGAGCCATCAGCCCAGAGCCTGACGCGGGGCTCAAACTCCCGGACTGTGAGATCGTGACCTGGCTGAAGTCGGACGCTTAACCGACTACGCCACCCAGGCGCCCCACCAAAAGGATTTTAATAGCTATTTGGGTCAATATTTTTTTCCTGGAATATCTGAAACAAATCAAGTGAGACAGATAATTTATTGCTATTTATATTTCCTTATAAGCTTCCCATATTTTATTTAATTATAACTATTTCTTATAACATCTTCCTATAATCTAAATGTTTAATTATGGGGAAATGATTAAATAAATTATGGAAAAATTCAAAAGACAAGTGGTAATGCAATTAAGAATGTTTATTAGGGGTGCCTGGGTGGTTCAGTTGGTTAAGCATCCAACTTCAGCTCAGGTCATGATCTCATAGTTCGTAGGTTCGAGCCCCACATCGGGCTCTGTGCTGACAGCTCAGAGCCTGGAGTCTGCTTCAGATTTTGTGTCTCCCTCTCTCTCTGTCCCTCCCCAGCTCATGCTCTGTCTCTGTCTCTCAAAAATAAAGTAAAACAAAACAAATGCTTATTAAGAGCATATAATTGAAAATAAGTGTAAGTTTTAAACTGTTTTTACAAGCTGGACTGAATTACTTTAACTATGTAAAAAATGTATACAAAACAAGACTGAAAAAAATACATTTGCCCCCAATGTAAAATTATAAGTGCTCACAGGGGGAAAAAAAATCCTAAGTAATCATAAATTTCCATTAAAATAAATATAAGTGCTTATATTAAAGGAAAAGTATCAAGTAAATAAGAACAGCACACATTCTTAAATGACAAACTCTTACACTAATAAAATGTAGAACTCCCTGAAGCACCCAGGAACTTAACAGCAATGTTGTTGTTGTTTTAAGTTTATTTATTATTTGCAGGGGGGGGGGGGGGACAGAGAAAGGAGGAGAGAGACAATCCCAAGCAGGCTCTACACTCTGTGCTGAGCCCAAAGTGGGTCTCGATCCCAAGGGATCCTGACATGAGCCAAAATCAATAGTTGGACACTTAAACGACTGAGCCACCCAGGCACCCCAACAGCAATGTTCTATTTTTGCCAGTTTAGTGCCACTTCAGTTCAAATGCTATGGAAAGAAAACCTGGTAACTTAAAATTTAACTCACTAATTAGATATCCGAGAACAAAAAGAGATGCGGAAATAGGTAAAAGGAAGAGAACTGCATGCAGAAGAGGAGCTAGAGTGCAAGAAACAGAAGAGATGGGATAAGGAATGGAAAAAGGGAAAGGTGAGGAGTGTAGGGGTAGGAAACCAAGACAATACAAACATCCTGCCAAAGCACAGGCCCTTTCTTAAAGAAGACAAAGCCCAAGGGCAATTACAATGATGTTCTCATTTTCTTTCTTCCCTTTCTTAGAACATTAAATTCCTATTACGTGAAATTACATTCTATAGTTTCCTAATACACAACAGCAATTTAGTATCTCAGTAAGCTATCACAGTCACACATTATACTGCAACAAGAGATGCAATCAGTAATTTCCCAAGATGCAAATTAATCCAGAAAATTCTCCCAACTTACAGAAAAAGAAGCTTCTGGAAATCATCAGATTTCAAGTCTAAAAACAAAGTTAACACCTATACAACTAGCATTCACACTAATATGTATAAGACAAAAATCACACTTGTAGAAGCCATTAATATGTCAATTCTAGGCTATACTATATTCATCAGAAAAAAGCTTTTTCACAGATCTCAAGAGATATTTTGGAGCCTCAGTTCCAACAGTAAAATAGTAAATAAAGGTAGTAGATTGAATAATACGCCAACCCTAAACATACCATAAATCTATCACGTAGAATAAATTAAGCAAAAATATTTGTTTCCATATTAAATATTTAGTACTCATGGGGCGCCTGGGTGGCTCAGTCGGTTGGGCATCCGACTTCAGCTCAGGTCATGATTACAGTCTGTGTGTCCGAGCCCCGCATCAGGCTCTGTGCTGACCACTTAGAGCCTGGAGCCTGTTCCTTAGTATGTTTCTTCCTCTCTGCCCCTCCCCACTTGTGCTCTGTCTCTCAAAAATAAATAAACGTTAAAAAAAAATTAAATATTCAGTACTCAGGATAAGTGATATCATCATTTACTATACACAGTAACTTTTAAAAGAGGTCTCTATGGCAAAACGAAAAGCTAGCAACCATGTTAATACCACCTCCCCCTTTTTAATGTCAGTGATCCATGAAACCCAAAAGTCTGGAAACCATTTTATGTAAAATAACAACCTCAAATGAGTATGGTTATTAAAAAAACAAAAAACATATCTTTGCATAATGCTTGAGACTGAGAAAGAGCTCAACAAAGGTTGGTAAAAATATAACTTAGAAGAGAGTAAACCACTTGTCAAGTACTCTACCTACCAGTAAACTGGTGTACCTATACACAATAATGTAGATTTTTATTTGAATATTAATATTAGACTCTTATTCTGGGGTGCCTGGGTGGCTCAGTTGGTTAAACATCCCACTTCAGCTCAGGTCATGATCTCATGTTTAGTGGGTTTGAGCCCTGCATCGGGCTCTATGCTGACAGCTCAGAGCCTGGAGCCTGCTTCAGATTCTGTGTCTCCCCCTCTCTCTCTGCCCCTTCCCCACTTGCACTCTGTCTCTGTCTCTTAAAGATGAATAGATGTTAAAAATAAAAAATAAAAAATAAAAAAATATTAGACTCTTATTCTGATGAAGAACATGGCCATGAACACTGAACAGAATTTTTATGAGACCCTACTTTCAGTTTCTTCAAGTCTGAGAATTAGCCAGAGGCATTATTTTCAGGGTCTATCACTGTCCACAAGCTCTGTGTTTGCAAAACTAATCCCCTTACCTCAGCCTATTTGGCTTAAGATGGAAGACCAACAATAGAGGTCAACAGTACACAGATTCATACTGAGGAGCATTTCAATAACACCAGTAAGTTTTTCTTTTTGCATTAATTTCTACTTTCAATTCAGCTGGAATAGTGCTTGTTCAGTCAGATTTGTCCTGAGAACCACTGTTTTACAGAGAGTGAAAATGGAAAACCTAAATTTGAATCACTAACCTGCAGAAACAAAATCTAATAGGCCCTGCCATTTTAGAAAACAGGAGCATATGTTTGTGTGAATACAGAAACAAATATGGTGGTTCTATTTGGATGATGGGTTTACAACATGGGGCTCTTGGTTTTCTCTTTTGTGCTATTTGCTTTCCAGGTTTTCTATATGGAGCACATATCTCTTGATGGACATACCTTGTAACTAGGAAAAAAAACCTAGGACTCACAAACATATGGCCAACTAATCTTTGACAAAGCAGGAAAGAATATCCAATGGAATAAAGTCAGTCTCTTCAGCAAGTAGTGCTGGGAAAACTGGTCAGCGACATGCAGAAAAATGAACCTGAACCACTGTCTTACACCACACACAAAAAATAAACTCAAAATGGATGAAAGACCTAAACATAAGACAGGAAGCCATCAAAATCCTTGAGGAGAAAGCAGGCAAAAACCTCTTTGATCTTGGCTGCAGCAACTTCTTACTCAACACGTCTCCGGAGGCAAGGGAAACGAAAGCAAAAATGAACTATTGGAACCTCATCAAAATAAAAAGTTTCTGCACAGCGAAGGAAACAATCAGCAAAACTAAAAGGCAACTGACAAAATGGGAGAAGATATTTGCAAATGATATATCAGATAAAGGATTAGTATCCAAAATCTATAAAGAACTGATCAAATACAACACCCAAGAAACAAACAATCCAGTGAAGAAACGGGCCAAAAACATGAATAGACACTTTTCCAAAGAAGACATCCAGATGGCCAAATGACACATGAAAAAATGCTCATCACCACTCATCACCCGGGAAATACAAATCAAAACCACAATGAGATACCACCTCACACCTGTCAGAAAGGCTAACATTAACAACTCAGGCAACAACATACGTTGGCGAGGATGCAGAGAAAAAGGATCTCTTTTGCACTGCTGATGGGAATGCAAACGGGTGCAGCCACTCTGCACAACAGTATGCAGGTTCCTCAAAAAATTAAAAATAGAACTACCCTACAACTCAGCAATTGCACTACTACGTATTTATCCAAGGGATACAGGGATGCTGTTCCGAAGGGGCACATGCACCCCAATGTTTATAGCAGCACTATCAATAATAGCCAAAATATGGAAAGAGCCCAAATGTCCATCAATGGATGAATGGATAAAGAAGATGTGGTGTGTGTGTGTGTGTGTGTGTGTGTGTGTGTATATATATATATATATATATATATATATAAAGGAGTATTACTTGGCAATCGAAAAGGATGAAATCTTGCCATTTGCAACTACATGGATGGAACTAGAGGGTATTATGCTAAGCGAAATTAGAGAAAGACAAATATCACATGACATCACTCATATGAGGACTTTAAGAGACAAAACAGATGAACATAAGGGAAGGGAAGCAAAAATAATATAAAAACAGGGAGGGGGACAAAGCATAAGAGATTCTTAAATTTGGAGAACAAACAGAGGGTTACTGGAGGGGTGTGGGAGGGGGGATGGGCTAAATGGGTAAGGCACATTAAGGAATCTACTCCTGAAATCACTGTTGCACTATATGCTAACTTGGATGTAAATTTAAAAAATAAATATAAATACATACACACACACACACACACACACACACACACACACCTAGGAAGCAACCGAGGGAAAGAATACCCCAGACACCTATAAGGGGACTAAACAGAAACAACACAGTATGCAATCAATGAAAGACTGACCTCAAAGAGAGGAAATACAATAAAAAAAAGAATAAATCGGTAGTTTCTAAGACCACGTAAATGGTCACGGACGTATAACAGGTGTTTCAGTTTATTGATAATAAAGGATGTAATCCATGATGAAGAGCTAACTTACGAATTGCTCCAAATAACACTGCATCATCACTCATAAAACAAAAACTACAGGGGGGCACCTGGGTGGCTCAGTTGGTTAAGCATCCAATTCTTGATCCTGGCTCAGGTCATGATCTCGTGGTTCATGAGACTGAGCCCCACCTTCTGGCTCTTCACTGACAGTGCAAAACCTGCTTGGGACTCTCTCTCTCCCATTCTCTGCCCCTCCCCAACTCATGAGCACAGGCTGTCTCTCAAAATAAATAAACATTTTAAAAAAACAAGAAACACAAAACTACACAACAGAAGAACTAGGTAGAAATACATAATTAATAAGATAGATATAACTTATATCAAAAGCACCCTGAAAGCAGAATATACCTACAGTACCCACAGAACACTTTACAAAAACCTAAGTAAATATTAAGCCACAAAGAAAATTCTAATAAATATCCAAAATCAGAAATAGCACAACTGGGGCACGTGGGTGGCTCAGCCGGTTGAGCGTCCGACTTTGGCTCAGGTCATAATCTCACAGTTCATGAGTATGACCTCTGCATCAGGCTCTCTGCTGTCAGAAAAGAGCCTGCTTCAGATCCTCTGTCCCCTCCTCTCTCTGCACCACCCCCACTTGCTCTCTCTCAAAATTAAATAAACATTAAAAAAAAAATAGGGTGCCAGGGTGGCTCAGTTGGTTAAGCATCTGACTCTTACTTTCATCTCAGGTCATGATCTTGCATTTTATGAGTTCGAGCCCCGCATCAAGTTCCACACTGACAGTACAGAGCCTGCTTAGGAGTCTTTCTCTCTCTCTGTCCCTCCCCTGTTCATGCTCTCTTTCTCAAAAACAATAAAAAAAATTTTTTAATGAAATAGCACAGCCAACAGTCAAAACACAAAAAGATTAGAAATTACATCAGAACACAAAAAAAAATCCTACTACCTAAAGCTAAACTGTCTCTTGATCAAAGAGGAAACCAAAAATAAAACTGCAGAAAACAATGACAATGAAAATACTGCATTTAAGAACCTACAACATGCAGCTAAAGCAGTAATCGGGAAAATTCACTGCCCACTCAAGTACTAAGAAGAAAATTCACAGCATAATGACTTAAGATATAAAAAACCACCTGAGGAAAACACAAGAATGGAAACAGGGACATAAGCACAAAACAATCCATTAGAAATCAGAAAAACCAACTAACAAAATAACCCAAGAACTGTAATTTGGAAAATAAACCATTCAACTAACTTAATTTTAAAAGGAAGGGGTAGGGGGGGCACACCCGGGTGGCTCAGGTCATGACCTCACTGCTTGTAGAGTTTGAGCCCCGAATTGAACTGTGCTGACAGCTCGGAGCCTGGAGCCTGCTTCAGATTCTACCTCTGTCTCTCTGCCCCTCCCCTGCCCGTGCGCTCGCTCGCTCTCTCTCGCTCTCTCAAATATAAAATATAAAACAAAAAAACAAAACAAATATATATATATATGTAAATAAAAGAAGAGAGAGGGGTGCCTGGGTGACTCAGTTAAGCGTCGGACTATGGTTCAGGTCATGATCTCACAGTTCATGGGCTCAAGCCCCGCGTTGTGCTCTGTGCTGACAGCTCGGAGCCTGAAGCCTGCTTCAGATTCTGTCTCCCTCTCTCTCTGCCCCTCCCCTTCTCGCACTCTGTGAGTCTCTCTCAAAAAGTAAAATAAAAGAACATTTTTTTAAAAAAGGAGAGAAATAGTGTACACAACAGAGGAAATTAAAATAATCTGAAGACACTGCTTTGTTCATCTCTTTGCAAATACAAGTGACAACCTGGATAAAATGATCTTCTAGGAAAGTACTATTTATCAATACTAACTATACACGAGGCAGAAATCTTAACCAGACCACTAACCACAGGGAAAACAGAAAAAGCTGTCAAAGAGGTCTTGCAATCCAAAAGAAACCTAACTGCAATGACACTTTAATGGTTTCAAAACACAGGAAAAGACGTTTCTAATTTTTTTTTGCAAAGCAAGCATAATATTGATGATATCAAAGAAAAAACTACAAAAAAAAAATCTCACGTATGCATGGAGATAAAAAATCCTCAAAATAAAAATGCAAACCAAATTTAGTAATAGATTATAGGAATACATCACATCCAAGTGGGACTTGGCCCACACATTCAGGATACTTCAATACTAGGAATCTGTTGATATACTTCACCATTCATTAATAGATCTAAGAAGAAAAATCATATAGTCATCTCCTTAACATGAGATTGAAAACAACAACAAAAACAGAGGGCACCTGGGTGGCTCAGTGGTTAAGCATCTGACTTTGGCTCAGGTCATGATCTCAAAGTTTGTGTTTTTGAGCCCTACACAGGGCTCTGCCTGACAATACCAAGCTTGTTTTGGATCCTGTCTCCCTCCCTCCCTCCCTCTCTCTCTCTCAAAAATAAACATTAAAAAAAAAAAAAAAAAAACAGGGGCATCTGGGTGGCTCAACTGGTTAAGTGTCTGTCCATATCTTGGTTGCTGGGGTCAAGACCTGCATCGGGCTCTGGATGACAGTGTGGAGCCTGCTTGGGATTCTCTCTCTCCCTCTCTGTTCCTCCTGCATGTGCGTGCACTCTCTCTCTCTCACTCTCTCTCTCTCAAAACAACAAAACCATCTCTCTCAATACCAAAGCCAGAGAATGTTGACTAATGGGGAAATAAAGGATTCCCATAAAAACAAGATGTCCACTATTATTGTAATTTGTTTACATTATTATTTAACACTGGATGAAAGAAGTTAAAAGGTATAAAAAGTTAGAAAAAAGGGGCACCTGACTGGCTCAGTCTGTTGAGCGTGCAGCTCTTGATCTCGGGGTCTTGAGTTCAAGCCCCATGTTAGGTCTAGAGATTGCATAAACTTAAAAAGTAACTTAGAAAAATGGCTTTCCAAGGGAAACCCCAAAACTGAAAAACTATTACAAATAAAAGGGAATACAATGTTTCTAGATACAAAATTAATATAGGCATACTTTGCCTTACTGTGCTTTGCTTTACTGCACTGCACACTGTCTTTTACATACTGAAATTTCAAGACTTCAGTGGAAGAAGTAAGTGCAGATGTGGTGGAAATAGCAAGGGAACTAGAATTAGAGTGGGGTCTGAAGATGTGACTGAATTGCTATAAGCTCAGGATAAAATTTTAATGGATGAAGAGTTGCTCCGTATGGATGAGCAAAGAAAGTGCTTTCTTGAAATGGAATCTACTCCTGATGGAGATGCTAAGAAAACTATTGAAATGACAGGAAAGGATTTAAACTTTTTTTTTTTTTTAAAGAGTGCATGAGCCAGGGAGAGGGGCAGAGAGAGAGAGAGAGAAGGGGGGGGGGGCGGAGAGGGAGAGAGAATCTCAAACAGGCTCCACACTCAGTGCAGAGCTCAATGTAGGGTTTGAGCCCACGACCTTCAGACCGAAATCAAGAGTCAGACCTTTAACCAACTGAGCAACCCAGGCGCCCCTGACAGCAAAGGATTTAGAAATTACATAGAGTGATTTGATAAAGCAGTGGCAGAGTCTGGGAGGACCGACTCCAATTTTGAAAGTTCTGCTATGGGTAAAACGCTATCAAACAGCCATCTCATGCTAAGGAGTAATTGTTCATGAAAGAAAAGGTCAATGGGGGGTGGGGGGTGCCTGGGTGGCTCAATTGGTTGTGTTCAACTCTTGATTTCGGCTCAGGTCATGATCTCATGGTCCCTGAGATCCAGCCCCACTTTGGGCTCTGCACTGACAAAGCAGAGCCTGCTTGGGATTCTCTCTTTCCCTCTCTCGCTCTTTCTCTGCCCTCCCCAGCTTGTGCATGCGCACTCATGCTCTTTCAAAATAAACTTTAAAAAGAAAAAAAAAAGAAAAAGTCAATCATTGCAGCAAACTTTACTTTTCTCTTATTTTAAGAACTTGCCACAGCTACCCCAACCTTCAGAAACCAACACTCTTATCAGTCAGCAGCCATCAACACCAAGGCAAGACTCTATACCAGCAAAAAGATTACAAATCGCTGAAAGCTCAGATGATGGGTAACATTTTTTAGTAATGAAGTACTTTTTAATTAAAGTATGTACATTGTTTTTTCATTTTTTAGGTTTTTTATTTATTTTGAGAGAGTGCACACACAAGCAGGAAAGAAACAGAAGGAGAGAGAAAATCCCAAGCAAGCTCTATGCTGTCAAAACAATGAGATTATGACCTAAGCCAAAATCAAGAGTCAGACACTTAACCAACTAAGCCACCCAGGTGCCCCTGCTACATTGTTTTTTTGCTTTTAATGTTTATTTTTGAGAGTGAGACAGAGTGTGAGCAGGGGAGGGGGGGAGAAAGAGAGAATCTGAAGCAGGCTCCAGGCTCTGAGCGGTCTGCACAGAGCCCAAAGCAGGGCTCGAACTCACAGACTGCGAGTTCATGACCTGAGCCAAAGTCAAACGCCCAATTGAGCCACCCAGCTGTTCTTGTACATTGTTTTTTTAGACACAATGCTATTGCACACTTAATAGACTACAGTACGGTACAAACATAACATTCATGTGCACTGGGAAACCAAAAGGTTCATCTGACTTGCTTCATTGTTCACTTTATTTGGTGGTCTGAAACCAAAGCCAAAGTATCTCCAAGGTATATTCTAAAACAAATGCCCTTCATATACACAATAACTAGATAAAATATAATTGAAACATGCAATGTGCCACAGAGGTAAGAAGCAAGAATAAACTTAAGATACAAAGGAAGAAACTAAAGCTCTACTGAGCAACAGAAAAGAGGACTTATGTAATTGGAAAAGCATATACTAAATCTTGGATAGGACACATTACATTATTAAGATTGATTCTCCTTAAGCTACTCTATAAATGTGTCATGATAAAAGTGAAAACTAGAGTCTTCTGTTTTATGAACTAGAAAAGCTGATTCTAACTTTCATATGGAAATAATATAAGTAACAGCAGCCAAGAAAACTGTGAAGAAAATAATGGAGACTAGACAGTCAGATATTAAAATATTTATTGTAAGATTTAACACTTACAGCTGTGCCATACTGGCACATAAAGAGATCAGTGGAACAGAACAGAAATCCCTAAAAATACCCAAATTTGGAAATGTGGTATATAATAAAGCTGCCATTTAAAATTTTGTGAAATGATGGGGGCGCCAGCCAGCTCAGTCAGTAGAATGTCCAACTCTTGATCCCAAGGGGTCATGAGTTCAAGCCCTATGTTGGGTATACAAATTACTTAAAAATAAAATCTTGGGAGGCGCCTGGGTGGCTCAGTCAGTTAAGTGTCCAACTTTGGCTCAGGTCATGATCTCATAGTTTGCAGGTTCAAACCCTGCATCAGGCTTTCTGCTTGAGTGTGGAGCCTGCTTGGGATTCTCTCTCTCTCTCTCTCTCTCTCTCTCTCTCTCTCTCTCTGCCCCTCCCCTGTTCTCTCTCTCTCTCTCAAAAATAAATAAACCTTAAAATAAAATCTTAAAAAATAGAAAGTGAGGAAAGTGACAAAAGGAAGGAAGGAAGGAAGGAAGGAAGGAAGGAAGGAAACTTGTGATGTAACAACAGGGTAGCTACTTAGAAAAAGGTTAGAGGCTCACCTCATACTCCATCCCCAAACAGATTCCAGATCAAAAGTGTAGTAACATTATGCAACTACCCAAATATATCAATCCTATTTTCATTCTACATAGAAAGGTACAGAGCAAAAATAACTTTCTGAGACTCAAAATTCAACAAAAGGCTTACCTTATTTAAAAAAAAAAATTAGAAAATGAAGGTTATTTTTTTGTTTATTTTTTTATTCAGTAATCTCAACATCCAACATGGGGTTCAAACTCATGACTCTGAGATCAAGAGTCTCATGCTCTTCCAACTGAGCCAGCCAGGCACCCCAGAAAATGAAGGTTATTTTAAAGACAGGTTGCTGTAATGTACAAGTTTTCTAATTATTTGAAAATGATGCTTTACCAATTATTAATCATATGGTATACTTGAGGCTATAAGAGCACCTAGTGACACAAAGCTCATTTTTTTTTTTTTTTGGTAAGTTTATTTTGAGAGAAAGAGCAAGCATGTGTATGTCCAAGTACAGAAAAGGCAGAGAGAGAGGGGGAGAGAGAGAATCCCAAGCAGGCTCCACACTGACAGTGCAGATGCAGGGTTCAAACTCATGAATTCTGAGATCATGACCTGAGCCAAAATCAAGAGTCAGTCACTTAACTAAACGAGCCATCCAGGCTCCCCACAAAATTCATTTCACATAGTTTAATACAAACTGGTTATAGCTGAGTATCAACTTGCTAAAATTTAAAAAGCAATTAGCAGTACATAAAAATATAGTATTTGTCAAGGTAAATTACTGACCCAATCTGTTTTCATGAGAACTGCAGTTAAGAATTCTAGCTAATTCTTGGGGGCCTGGGTGGCTCAGCTGGTTAAGTGTCCGACTCCTGATTTTGGCTCAGGTCATGATCTCAGGGTTCATGAGATCAAGCCCTGCATTGGGCTTTGCACTGACAACACGGAGCCTGCTTGGGATTCTCTCTCTCTCCCTCCCTCTCTCTCTGCTCCTGCCCTCCTCACACTCTCTCTCTCAAAATAAAAAAATTAAAAAGATTCCCTCTCTCCCTCTGCTCCTTTCTCTAAAATAAAAATTAATTAAAAATTAAAAATTAACGAACTCCAACTAATTTCAAAATGGGTCAGGAAAAATCCAAATAAGGATTTCCTCAACTCTGAATCAACTCTGGGTTCCTCTTAATTCTACAAGCATCTAGCATATCTAATCTTTAGCAGGGAGGGAGGCCTTTTCATATCCCCTTGCTCTCTTCCCTTAAACTTTCTGAAAATAGGATAATTCTATAATATTCCTAACTAATATGTATTTTATAAATATGAGTAAACAAAACAATGCCCTTAAAACGAAAAAGTTAAGAATCACCAATAGTCTGAAATCATAAGGCCTATGAGACTAACATAATGTAAGAACAAGAAAGTGCTGACAGTTACAAGTTAGAATGGGGAGTCATAACATAAAGCATTAGCTAATTAGAAATTTTTAATCAGTATCTTAACCAATTCATTACACCTCATTTAACATTTTCTTCAACATGATTTAGAGTTTAGTAGAAGTACAATGTTGCAGGGGCACCTCGCTAGCTCAGTCAGTGGAGCATCCAACAACTGATCTCAGAGTTATAAGTTTAAGCACCATGCTGGGTATAGAGATTACTTAAAAATAAAAATAAATTTTTAAAATGTAAAAAATAGGGGAACCTGGCTGCCTCAGTCAGTAGAGTATACTAGTCTTGATCTCAAGGTCATGAGTTCAAGCCCCACGTTGGGCATGGAACCTAATATATATACGTATATATATGTGCACTTACATAATAAAATATAAAAAGGAAAAAAGGGGAAAATAAAAGTATAATGTCCCAAAAGGAAATTCAGCCACAAACTTATCAATTCAATTCTTTCAACTGTGAATTAACATTGGGAAAAAAATAATTTCAAGAAGTAACTGAAGCAAAAATGTCATCTCCTCCCCAACTCTTTCAAAAATCACATCACGGAGAGCCTGGTTGGCTCAGTCGGTTAAGCATATGACTTTGACTCATGTCATGACTTCACAGTTCTTGAGTTCAATTCCCACATCAGGTGAGTTCGAGCCCCCCTTCAGGTGACCATGAGCCCTCTCAAGCCCTGCTTTGGGTGGGCCCCACTTCTCTCCCTCTTTCTCTCTCTGTCCCTCATGGGATTCTCTCACTTGCACCCTCTCACACTCTCTGAAAAAAAAAAAAAAAATCGTATCACAACTCATGCCAGAATGTAAGAGAGAAAGAGAACTCCAGACAGTTAAAAACATGAGTTCTAGCCTTAATTTTTCCATCACTTTGGGATGGTTTAGAGCCTGTCAAAATCTTTGGGGGGAAAAGAAGAATTCAGGACTGCTTCTATAAAAAGAGGAAGCCTGGAACAAATGATCTCTGACAACCTTTTCAGAATTAAGGGTCTGGATATATTCTTTTATAACTATGGACTTCAGCAGCTTTTATGCTCTTATAATAAAAATAATGCAAGACTTCATTCAAATTCTTAGTTATGACAGCATATAAACACATGTAATCACTTGTTGAGCCTATGATTCAGTATGTACACACAGTCCACACTCACTTTTTTAAGTAGAAAATGCTTACTATTTAACACTAATAACCCTATTTCACTCTACAAGTAGCCAATACAATATAATTGGTTGACTTGTATTTTATACAAGGAAGCTAAACATCATACCATGGGCTATGAATCTGACCCGAGAGAAATAATCACAAACATAATTTTTCTGTTCCTCCAACAGTCTTCATACTCAGTGGATTACATCATTCTGTTAGAGTCATGTGAAATCTGAAAGGTTTTTCCCATGGAAACAAAGAACAGAGCTCTGTTCACCAAACTCAAGAACTTATACCCCAAAGGGAATATTGTGCAGTACCAAAGGAACAAACAATATAAAGATGGCACAACTTCATAAAAGCAGATGATCCTCATCAGTAGCCTAATGGTAAGTCACAATGCCTACGACACTTACCTCCCTTCATTTCATCACGCATTTTATCCATCTCACATGATCACAAGAAGGGGGAGTACAGTACAATAAGACACTTTGAGAGAGAGAGAGACCACATTCACATAATTGTTCTATTTTATTTTTTATTATTGTTGTTAATTTCTTACTGTGCCTTATTTATAAATTAAAACTGATCATACCTAGCCAGATACATAGAACACCTGGCTGGCTTTGTTGGTAGAGCATGAAACTCTTGATCCAGGGTTATGAGTTCAAGCTCCAAGTTGGGTGTAGAGATAACTTAAAATATTTTTTAAAAGATGAATAAATAAATAAAATTGGTCATACATATATATGTATAAGAAAAACCTTACTACAGATCTTCTTCAACTTACGGAGTTTCATCTCAATAAAACCATCATAAATTGAAAAAAAAATCCTGTCACAAATACAATTAATACACCTAACCTACTGAACACCATAGCTTAGCTGAGCCTACCTTATACGTGCTCACGACACTTTACATTAGCATATACTTGGACAAAATAATGTAACACAAAGTCTATTTTATAATAAAGTGTTGAATATCTCATGTAATTTATTGAATACTGTACTGAAAGTGAAAAACAGCTGTATGGGTACAAAATGGTTATAAGCATATAAGGTGTTTACCCTCATGATCACATGGCTGACTGAGAGCTGCAGCTGGCTATCACTGCCCAGCATTATAAGAGAGTATCATACCACAACCTGGGAAAAAAATCACGATTCAAAATTCAAAGTATGATTTCTACTGAAAACATATTGCTTTCACATCATAAAACCAAAAAATTGTAAATCAAACCATTATAAGTTGGGGACCATCTGTATATAAACTGGACAACTGCACAGTTTCAGGCATCCACTGAGGGTCTTAGAACATATCCCCTTGTGGATGGCAGGTGGGGGAGGAAACCACTGTACACAACAGAATCTTCCTTCTTTATTTTACAACTGAGAAACCTTAATCTGAAATGATTTCTAATAAAAAGACACAAAAAACACACAGATCTTTTCATTAATCTTAGGTACTTTATAGTTATCAAAATAGGTTGTAATTTCTATCTGGTAACAAAACTTAACATATTCTTCTTACAAATAAAAAAAAGATTTCTAATATTAGAAATTAAATAGTACAATGGAGTGAATCTAAGGAGGGTTATTATAAGGATTAAATAACATAATACAAGCAATAGTTACTCACCAGCGTCTACTGACACCTCCTCACCTTCCTAAATCTTATTTTAATAAAGCCACATTTCAATGGCTTGTACTTACTCTATAGAACAAAGAAAGGTGATTCCAAAAGACCATCACCTACAGTAAGAAACTCATTTTTCTAAATTTTTTGAAACCCATTTATTTTTGTTTATTTATTTATTTTTGCAAGAGAGCACGTGAGTGGGGGAGGGGAGGAAAAAGGGGTGGGGGGGGAGAGAGAATCCCAAGCAAGCTCCACACTGCCAGCATAAAGCCCAACTTGGGGCTTGAACCCATAACTCAGATCACGATCTGAGGTGAAACCAAGAGCCAGACACTTAACCAACTGAGCCATCCAGGTGACCCCAAACCCGTTTATTTTTATATTGACTTATGAGTCCCTGGCAATCAAATGGAAAATTCTCTATAAAGGTTAAATATATGATTTCAGCATACTTATGTACTAAATCTTTTGCAACTCTCCTGGAAAATAATCAAAAGTCTATCATCCTTCAAATAATAAGAAAATATTCCGGGGTGCCAGGGTGGCTCAGTCTGTTCAGCGTCTGACTTCTGCTCAGGTCATAATCTCATGGGTCATGAGTTCAAGCCCCATGTCGGGCTCTGTGCTGGCAGCTCAGAGCCTGGAGCCTGCTTCGGATTCTGTGTCTCCCTCTCTCTGCCCCTCCCCTGCTCACACTCTGTGTCTCTCTCTCAAAATAATAAACAAACATTTAAAAAAATATATTTCACTAAGTTTCTTCTCCCACCATCATTAAAAGTTGAATAAACTTTTAAAAAGAATGAAGATACTGGTATATATACTAATTTAGACTAAAAAAAAAAATCACAGCACATCACTAAAACTTCAATATAGTGGACTATGTCCATTTTAAAATATATACATATACAGTACAACCTTTTCATATCCATGTCAAATAGAGAATCAAATCTTACCAGATTACTGGAACAAAGTTACTTAATAATATCCCAGGTGCCTGGGTAATTGATTGATTGATTGATTGATAGATAGATAGATAGATAGATAGATAAAATAGGCAAACCTGTGTTTTCAAAAGAAAAGAAAAGGGGGCACCTAGGTGGCTCAATTGGTTAAGCATCCGACTTCGGCTCAGGTCATGATCTCTCGGTTCCAGAGTTTGAGCTGGAGTCAAGCTCTGTGCTGACAATTTAGAGCCTGGAGCCTGGTTCGGATTCTGTGTCTCCCTCCCTCTCTCTCAAAAATAAACAAACATTAAAGGGGCACCTGGGTGGCTCAGTCAGTTAAGCATCTAACTTCGGCTCATGCAGGTCGGGCTCTCAGTCCGTAGGTTCAAGCCCCATGTTGCTCTCTGTGCTGACAGCTCACAGCCTGGAGCCTGCTTCAGATTCTATATCTCCCTCTTTCTCTGCTGCTCACACTCTCTCTCTCTCTTTCCCTCTCTCAAAAATGAATAAACATTTTTAAAAAATTTTTTAAACTTAAAAAAAAAAAAAGACATTCCAAATATGAAAGTTCAACATGTGGACTATATGTCGTATAGAATTACTTCCAATATAAATGTAAGCATAAATCTTTAAAATTTCTCACCTCTGTAACAATTTTGTCAACTCTAACACAATGCATAAATTATCCAACTATGTACAATCCAGCTAACTTACCTATAATGTAAAGGGTGTATATGATTTCCAGGAATGTGGGAAATATTAGCACCAAAAGCAACACAGGCAGTTTGGAAACCTGCTTGTAGCACAACAAAACCATAGTTGATTAGGCCGACATTAAAACTCAGAACACCACTGACTTCAAATAAGAAAGCATCAATTCTGAGGTGCCTGGGTGGCTCAGTTTGTTCAGCATCCAACTCTTGATTTCAGTTAAGGCCATGATCTCATGGTTCATGGGATCAAGCCCTGAGTAGAGGCGGGTTAGGATTCTCTCTCCTCTATCTCTGCCCCTCCCCCAACTCCCACTGGTGAGTGCTCTTTCTACTTCTCTTTCAAAAATAAATACAGGGTGGGGCGCCTGGATGGCGCAGTCGGTTAAGCGTCCGACTTCAGCCAGGTCACGATCTCGCGGTCCATGAGTTCGAGCCCCGCGTCAGGCTCTGGGCTGATGGCTCAGAGCCTGGAGCCTGTTTCAGATTCTGTGTCTCCCTCTCTCTCTGCCCCTCCCCTGTTCATGCTCTGTCTCTCTCTGTCCCCCAAAAAATAAATAAACGTTGGAAAAAAAATTTTTTTTAATAAATAAATAAATAAATAAATAAATAAATAAATAAATACAGGGTGCCTGCGTGGCTCAGTCAGTTAAACATCTGACTCTTGACTTTGGTTCAGGTCATGACCTCATGGTTCCTGAGTTCAAGGCCCACACTAGGATCTCTATTGTCAGGGCAGAGCCCACTTCATATCCACTGTTGCTCTCTCTCTCTGGGCCCTCCCCCTACACTCATGCACTCTCTCAAAAATAAATGGATAAACCTTAAAACCTGAGGCCAAGCCCCACATCAGGCTCCACACTGACAGCAGTAGCCTGCTTGGGTTTCTCTCTCTCCCCATCTCCTTCTGCTCCTTCTTCACTCACTATTTCTCTCAAAACAGATAAATACATGATTTTTTTTAAAAAGAAAGCACCGTGGGGCGCCTGGGTGGCTCAGTCGGTTGGGCGGCCGACTTCCGCTCCGGTCATGATCTCGCGGTCTGTGAGTTCGAGCCCCGCGTCGGGCTCTGTGCTGACAGCTCGGAGCCTGGAGCCTGTTTCAGATTCTGTGTCTCCCTCTCTCTGACCCTCCCCCATTCATGCTCTGTCTCTCTCTGTCTCAAAAATAAATAAACGTTAATAAAAAAAAAATTTTTTTTTTAAATAAAAAATAAAAAAATAAAAAAGAAAGCACCAATTCATTTCTAAATAACAGAAGCGCACTTGGTGGCTCCATCAGTTGAATGACCGACTCTTGATTTCAGCTCAGGCCATGATCCCAGGGTTGTGGGATCAAGCCCCGAGTCAGACTCCGTGCTGCATGTAGAGCCTGCTTAAGGCTCTCTTCTCTCTCTCTCCCCCTTTGCCCCACTCACACATTCCCCCTCTCTCTCTTTCAAAGAAAAATAAAATAAAATAAGGCTTAGTGGCTCAGTTGGTTAAGCGTCTGACTTTGGCTCAGGTCATGATCTCGTGGTTTCTGAATTCAAGGCCAGCACGAAGGTCTCTGTTGTCAATGCAGAGCCTGCTTCAGATTCACTGTCCCCCTCTCTCTCTGCCCTGCTCCCCTGAAATGCAAAAGCACTCTCTCAAAAATAAATGGGTAAACCTTAAAAATATTAAAATAAAACTAAGAAAAACAAAGAGAAAACTAAAACCTAAAGGTGATTCTTTACAAAGGTTAATTAAATTGATAAACCCCCTGGGCAAGGCTTATCAGAAAAAAAAAAGCAAAAAGAAAAAAAAAGAAAACTACTGCTATCAAGAATGAAAGAGACCATACACATTTACAAAGATTAAAACAGAATACCATATCAAAACAATTTTATGCCAAGTCTGGCAATCTGGCTGAAATGAACCAATTTCATAAAAACCACAAACTGCCAAAGATCACTACAGAAGAAAGAAACAAAAATAGCCCTATACCTATTAAAGAAATTAGATTGGTAATTTACAACCTCATCATAAAGAGAACTCACGGGGCACCTGAGTGGTTCAGTTGGGTAAGCATCCAACTTTGGCTCAGGTCACCATCTCACAGTTCACGGATTCGAGGGAGAGTGGGGGGGGGGGGGGGGGGGGGGGGGGGGGGGGGGGGGGGAGAGGCAGAGATGGGGAGAGGGGGAGCAGGGGAGAGAGAGAGGGACAGAGAGACAGAATCTTAAGCAGGTTCCACACTCAGCACGGAGCCGGATATGGGCTCAACCCTGGGATCATGACCTGAGCAAAATCAAGAGTCAGACACTCAACCAAATGAACCACCCAGGTGCCCCTAAACTTGTTATTTAAAAAATGTCTGTAGGGGTGCCTGGATGGCTCTGTCGGTACAGCATGTGACTCCTGATCTCAGGGTTGCAAATTCAAGTGTGTGGAGCCTACTTAAAAAAATAAAGTTTTTTAACTTCAAAATAAATAAAAATGTAGAAGCAAAAAGACACTATCGTTGAGCATCCCTAGCATCTACATTTTGAGTTCTCAATATCATTTCTGCATTAATTCTTAGAGAAATGGTTATTTTCACATGTACAGGAAGAATTTGTAAGATTAACCTGGGTCATCTGTTGTGTATGAAAGACATCTTTCAAATATTTTTTTTTTAACGTTTATTTATTTTTGAGACAGAGAGAGACAGAGCACGAATGGGGGAGGGTCAGAGAGAGGGAGACACAGAATCTGAAACAGGCTCCAGGCTCCCAACTGTCAGCACAGAGCCCGACGCGGGGCTCGAACTCATAGACCGCGAGATCGTGACCTGAGCCGAAGTCGGCCGCTTAACTGACTGAGCCACCCAGGCGCCCCATCTTTCAAATATTTTAATGTTTATTTATTTTTGAGAGAGAGACCGAACACGAGTGGGGAAGGGGCAGAGAGAGAGAGAGGGAGACACAGAATCCAAAGCAGGCTCCAAGCTCTGACCTGTCAGCCCAGAGTCTGACACAGAGTCAAGCCCTTAGCTCGAACCCACGAACCATGAGACCATGACCTGAGGCAAAGTTGGACGCCCAAACGACAGAGCCACCAGGCACCTCTATCTTTCAAAGATTTATAGTTCATGGGGCGCCTGGTTGGTTCAGGCAGAAGCGCCTGGGGTCATGAGTTCAAGCCCCATGTTGGGTGTAGAGATTACTTATATAAATAAAACTTTAAAAAAAAAAATTACAGTTCATATGAAAAAGCCACCAACCTGAAATGGTTAGGGTTGATCAAAGATGAAACAACTTGTACATCAAAATGGCTACAGGTAGAATATCCAACTCCTGGATCTCAGGGTTGTGGGTTCAAATCCCACACCAGGTATAGAGATTACTTAAAATCTTTTTTTTTTAATTACTTAAAAACAAAATCTTAAGAAAAAAAAAAAAAGAATGACTATAACTATTTCAAACACATGGTATAAATCCCCAAGTTTATAATAATCAAAGAAAAGATCCTTAGAAAACCAACAGTCAAAAAAAATTGAAAACCCCAAAAATAACCTACCGTAAGAGACTACTGTTATAATCTTTTTTTTTTAACTTTTTTTAATGTTTATTTTTGAGAGAGAGAGAAAGAGCGAGCGAGCATGAATGAGGGAGGGGCAGAGAGAGAGGGAGACACAGAATCCAAAGCAGGCTCCAGGCTCACAGCTGTCAGCACAGAGCCCGACGTGGGACTGGAACTCACAGACTGCAAGATCATGACCTGAGCCAAAGTCAGAGGTTTAACCAACTGAGCCACCCAGGCACCCCTGTTATACTAACTCTTTACTCTGAAATTGGTAATTAAAAGAACAAAGCATTTGTCCTTTTTATTTTTTTCTTTTTATTGTTTTTATTTTAATTCCAGTATGGTTAACATAGTGCTATATCAGTTTCAGGTGTACAATACAGTGACTCAACAATTCAATACATTACTCAGTGCTCATCATGGTAAGTGTGCTCATCCACCCCTTTTGATAGGAACTAAATTTCAGCATAAGCCTGCTACTAAGGGAAAGCTCTTTAGAAAAGAACAATACTTCAAAAACATAAATATGACAGAAATAGCATGATGATACAATTTCAAAACTTCTAATTAAATAACTGATTCAAGTATCATCAGTGAATTCTAAACTATTAAGTAAAGATTTATAGGGAATTTTATAATATAAGGATCACACTGACACCATCTGAACAACTAACAACTAAACCACTAAAATCACTAAAAGTGGGACAACCATTCATTATATACCTCCTTGTGTGATGTAAACGAAAGTACAGAGCACCACCTATGTGCTGTTCCCCTTACTGTCAAAAAATAAAAATAAAGGGGCACCTGGGTGGCTCAGTCGGTTAAGCATCCAACTTCAGCTCAGGTCACGATCTCACAGTTTGTGGGCTCGAGCCCTGCATCAGCCTCTGTGCTGACAGTTCAGAGCCTGGAGCCGGCTTTGGATTCTGTGTCTCCCTCTCTCTCTCTGCTCCTCCCCTACTCATGCTCTGTCTCTCAAAAATAAACAAACATTTAAAAACATTTTTTTTAACAAAAGAATTGTTTAAATAAATAAATAAAAATAAAAAACATGAATTAAATCAAGCTTCTATTAGTTTACAAAAAATAGAGGAGCAAGTGAAAAGAAACACGAGAATGTACATAGGATACCTACAGGACAAATGGCCTGGTTTCTCCAATGAATCAATCATATGAAAAGGGGATAATTATCATATAATAAAAAACCCTTAGACATGAAAGCCAAATAAGTGATAAATACAGACCTTATCTGAACTGTGAATGGAACAAACTGCCTGTAAAGTGACATTTTTAACACAATAAGAGAAATCTGAATATAGATGACATTATATTAAGGAATTACTAATTGTTCAATGTGATAATAGCATGATGGTTATGTTTTTAAAAGAAAGCCTTAACAAAGGTTCGTAACAATGTATTTACAGGAAAGTTTGAGATTTGCTTTAAAATACTTCAGGCACTAGGGTGCCTGACTGGCTCAGGTTGTAGAACATGTAATTCTTGATCTAGGGGTCATGAGTTTGAGCCCCGTGCTGGGATAGAGATTACTTAAAATAAAAAAATTTAAAAAAATTACAAACATATAGCATGTCTGGCAGAGAAGGGTTTCCTAAATATGATATAAAAAGCACAAACCATAAAAAGCTGAAAATTTCAATTCATTAAAATTATGAACTTTTCTAATACCAAGACTATAAAGAGATGAAAAGTCACAAATTGACAGATTATTTGTAGCCCGTAGTTAGCAAATAATTAGTATACAAAATTACATATATAAAGAAGTCTTAAAAGTCAATCAGAAAAAGAGAAACAAGAAATTGGCAAAGAATTTGAACACACACTTCATGAAAGAAGCACAAATAATGAATGAATATATGAAAGGAGGCTCAACTTAAGGAAACGTAATAAAAACCAAACAGATACCATTTCAAACCCACCAGATTAGAAAAAAATTTAAAAGTCTGACAATATCAAGTGTTGTGGAGGAAGTGAGGAAACCAAAACACATACTGCTGGCTCTTGACTCAGTAACCACAAGATGCACAAATACCATGAGCCAACTCAGTGACTCAAACATTAAAAGTGTTTGGTAAGCAATTAAGCAACTGATAATGACCAATCCAGAATTATGAGAACACATGCGGACTACTGCCAGATACAAATTTTGGCCCTTAATGAACTGAATCCAACCTGACACAACAATAGAAATAAGAAAACTTAGCCTCTTACCCAGTTTATCCAGTTTATTTCGTTAAGTACAAAATATTCAGTATTCATTTCCTCCTCAGGTACTAATGACATCTTAATGACTAAAATTTTAATGAACTATTTATCATTCCAGTTACACTATACTACAAAGAGAACAAGTAGTTTTAAATAGCTTTGAGTTCTTTGTCTCATTCTCTCTGCCCCTCCCCCGCTCATCCTCTGTCTCTCTCTCTCTCAAAAATAAACATTTAAAAAAATTTTTTTAAAGAATGAATGAATGAATGAATGAATAAATAAATAAAAATAGTGGCTATACTTTAAATTTACTTTATAGGAAATGAAATGGCCCTGTGACTGCCTAAGAGGGATGAAAGTGTAGCAGATGTAGTTTGGGCATTGAAGTTGAACAAATCTGAGTCCAAATCCAGACTCTACCATTTTATAGCTGTAACCTTAAATTACTCAACTTCACTGATCCTCAATTTCCTCAACACCTAAAAAGTAGGTGTATCACAAACTGCCTACCTAATCAAAGATTAGAGATGATTGCAAATTGCAAAGATTAAGAGATTATGTCAAGTGTTTAACAATGCCTACCTCATTAGCACAGGCCCAGTGTTAGCACACTTCCCTTTATAAATCTTGCTAATCTCACCTAAAAATTTTAAAACCTAGAATTACAACTCTCAACTGATAGGAAAATATTACTCTTAATTCAAATCATTTCCAATATTACAAAATTGTGCACTACTGGTTAAAAGAGGAATACCTGCCTACGTCTTCCTTTAACCTTTGAAAGGCTCTTTCCTTTATTAGATTATGGAAAAAATAGATTTTCACTTATCTTCATGATATAGAAGCAGGGATTCCCAAGTTATGTCAAAATATAAACTCATCTGATTTCTAAGATTTAATTCAAGTTTTTGATTCTAAATAAAAGCTATTTAATATTTAAGGTACTACATACCACTTTTTACATTTCCTGAAAAAGCCTGTCTAAAGAAAAATTACCTGATCAATGATGAATTGATGGTATTGGGATTTTTTGGTTTGCCTGTGGGAAAAAAGTTTACAGTTAAAATAATCTACATGTTAAAAATCTCAAAACAGGAGGGGCAGAAGGGTGGCAATTGGTTAAAGTATCTGACTTCAGCTCAGGTCACGATCTCCCAGTTCATGGATTTGTCAAGCCCCACACTGGGCTCCACACTGAAAGCCCACAGCCTGCTTGGGATTCTGGCTCTCTCCTCTCTCTCTGTTCCTCCCCCACTCACACTTTCTCTCAAAATAAATAAACTTAAAAAAAGAAAATCTCAAAACAGCAACACCTGAGTGACTCAGTCAGTAGGGCACACAACTCTAGATCTCAAGGTCACAAGTTCAAGTTTAAGCCCCACCTTGAGCATAGAGCTTACTTTAAAAAAAAAAAAAAAAAAACTCAAACTATTCAATTTAATTAGAGATCAGGGAAATTTATAATACAGGCCATCTACACTCTGGGATAATGAAAATACATTTGTAATGCTGAAAATACCCAAGAGGATTTTAGTCACGGAATTAAATTTCAGGAATCATCATTTTAAACACCTTACCACATTCAAGATGTAAAAAAAAAGATGCACAAAATAAACTTAACACTTGCCAATCTGAGAAATAGGAATAACCAGTGATGACTCTCTACAGACCTAATATTATCACTTCAGGATACTGTCTCCTTCAAAACCAAAATAAAAAATAAAATCTTTCAGGGGTGCTTGGGTGGCTCAGTCAGTTGAGCGTCCAACTCTTGGTTTTGACTTATGTCATGATCTCATGGTTCATGAGTTCAAGCCTGTTGGGCTCTGCACTGAAAATGCAGAGCCTGCTTGGAATTCTCTCTCTCTCTCTCTTTCTCTCTCTCTCTCCCTCTCTCTGCCCGCCCCCTGCCCCACCCCACCTCGCTCACTCTATTAAACTTTAAAACAAATTTTTTTTAAATAAAATCTTTCAGTGGCACCTGGTTGGCTCAGTCGGTAGAGCATGAGACTCTTGATCTCAGGGTTGTGAGTTCAAGCCCCACATTTGCATAGATACTACTTTTAAAAAGGATTTTTTTATGTCAATAAAAATAATGTAAATAATAAAATCTTTCAGATACACACAAAATGTCATGATGAGGTCATGAGTCAAATTCTAAACCAAAGAAAAATTCAGAAACTTCTTAATTTTCTTCCACTGTCTTTATTTCTAAAGTAACCCTTTTCTTCCAATGAGGCCATAGCAAGTAAGTTATTTGCTGTGCAGTGATAGAGATGATCATTAGAGAAACATTAATTTTCCCATTTCCATAATGAGAATGACTCTTAATGCAACACAGAGCACGCATTAAATGTTAAATGAATAACAGAAAAGCTAAATAGAATGGATTAGAAATAAAAATTTAATTTCTAAAATTCCACTTTATAGGCTAATGCAGAGAATGTAATTCTTTTAGACTTTGAACACTTCACATTTTTTGTTATAACACAATACATAAACTTTCAGTTTAACTAGTTTGGGACAGTAACAAGAAAGAACTAGCTATCACTAAAGACTAAGTACCCTGTTTTTCCCACCATCAAATATGACAAAATTCCAAAGAGAAACATCCATCATGTCTATCCAATTTCTCAAATGCTAATAATTATAACTGAGGAAAGAGAGAAAACACTAATAAGTGGGGTTAGAACAGAAAGTATTTAATAGTCAACTAAATTGCCCAATCTGGTTTTCTAACACTGCATGTTATTTTAAAACTCTCAAATTTTCACTTCAGTTTAATATAAAATGCATTTTCATGCCCAGCCATACTTTTAAAAGACCAGCCTGGAAACAAGTACGTGTGAAGACAATCCAAAGTCAGAGATCCCTGACAGAGATCAAATAAATGAAGTATAACTTGACGTTCCACAGGAAAGATTTGGGACTGTTTCTGAGGCCCAGGTGGACTATACAGGTAAGTCTCCACCCAAGAAATAAACAAAAGAGGCAAGACAAATATACTGGGGAAGACCAGACAATGTCAAAGATATCCCCAAAGGCCCTTCACCCAGGCTCTGGTTTCCTCCCTTTCTCCCTAATCTCAACGGCTCAGGGAGAAGTAAATCTGCATCTCACTTCCCCAGCTCACCCTCAACTCCAGATCACTCACCTTCTTTACTAAAACCTGGATCCTCCTCCCCGACATCCTCTAATTCCCACAGAGCTCTTACTCCAGCCAGATAGACATCTACTGCGCCTGTCTTTCAGTAAGGTATTAGTTCCCTTAATCCGAACTCATTTTCCGCATCCCATCTGCCTTCCGCCCCTTCAACTCGGGTCCCCTCACTCCGACCTTTCTCCCAGAATCCTCCCAAGTCACCAATTTCTAGCCCCTTCTCCCTCCCACTCCTCAGCTATAGCTCCTTTCTTCCGGCTCGGCCTCCAACCTCTTCCCAAGGAACCCTCCCCCATCCGTCTCCCGGTACCGGTCCCCTCCCCCAACTCCGCCCCTCTCCCCTTCTCCCAGCGGGAGGCCCCCCTCACCTGAACGCCGCTGCCGCCGCCGTCCCAGAAGCCGAAAGGTGCTGGCGCCGGCCGGCCTCCCAGGCTCGGTCCCCGCTGAGCTCCTGACGGCCTCTAGGGAGAGCGAACGCCACCACCTCCAACTCTGCCCGCCCGGGGCCAGGCCGTCACCGTAGCCACTGCCAGTACCACAGCCGCCATGTTGAAGTCCTACTTCCCTCCTCCTTCCCCTCACCACTCCGCCCCTTTGGGCGTCGGACGTCAAGGCGCCGCGCTCCACCCTCCCTGGGCCAATGGGAGGAGTCGACGGTGACGTAACTAATCTCTCTTCTGCCAAACAACTCTAGTTGCCTGGACCGCTGCAGTTGGAACGAGTGGACCTTGCTGACCCATAAGGGAGAAAGGGAAGGGAGGTGGGGGGAGTCATTCAGAGGTTAAGGCGTAGAGGCTGGAGAAGCGGCCCTGGAGGGAATCTGAGAGCCTCGAATCGTGAAGGGACGCAAAAAGACTTACCAATGAGACCTACTTGGGAATGAGAATGTCTGGCTTCTGGTCGCAGGTCAGTGACCCGGTACAAGTCCTACCCTTTCCGGACCTCACTTTCCCCATTTACAAAGATTGGGTTGAAAGATGACCTCTAAATCTTCCTCCAATTGTGACATTCAACGATTCAAACTAGGTAATCCAATCCCAAATATTGACTGCCTTGTGCATTTATTGGATGTCTCTTGAAATTCGGTGCATGGAGGATTCATAACTGCGTGAGATGAATCTTTGTTCCCGAAAGTTCCTTTTTGGTGAGAAAAATAGAAGCACAGTTAACTCGAGGAAAAATCAGAGAGTGATAATGGCCTAACAGGTGCGTTAATTGCTCTGGACAAAATGGCTTTTGGCTGGAGGATCAGAAAAGGTTCACATCTCTACACTTTCTGGGTACATAAAGAATGTGTGTGCTCTCATACCTAATTCTTGAGCCCTGTTTTCTCTTCAGAGCTCCAGAGAAGATACCGTTTGTACTTTGAAGGGTGCAGCAGTTTTAACTCACAATGAAAGAAAGTGGGCATTCCAGAAGGGGGAAGTTAAAATAAGCAGAGAATAGCAAATCGTCGATTCTGGATTATTTGCCTACTTAATTCAACAAATAATGGGCAGCCACAGAAGGCTTGTGGAAGACTACTGGAACAAAGCTCTTCATCAGGAGAATTTAAATGGTAGCAGTGAATAAAATGGACTGCAGACTACAGGGCAGACTTCTGCACTGAGTAAAAGATTCACACCTGAAGTAAAGCAGAGACAGCAGGGATGGAGACCAGGGAATGAACTGAACCAAGATTGAAGGGATTAACTCAACAACACTCCCATGTAGAGAATGGGAGGGAGAATAAATCATGGGAGAATAAATCATAAGAAAAAGCAAGTTCTGGGGGTCTTTTTTAAACATAAACAAAAAAAAAAAAGTAAGGTTTACTGAAGTGCTAGAGGAGATAATAGTGAGTTCAGCTGTCCAAATTAAGATGATGGCAAATTTTCCAGAGAGATGTCCAGGAGGGAATGTAAACTTGGAAATTAAAAAGAGGCAAGGAGTATATATGTGTAGTATACTGATACTTCTTGAGCAATTAAACTTTTCACTCATAATTCAACAAGCATTTCCTGACTGCCTGCAGTATACCAGGCACTGTTCTATGCACTGGGGATAGAGCAGTGTATAAAAGAGACCCCTCCCCAAAAAATCCCTGCTCTCACAGAGCTTATATTCGAGAGGAAAATGACTAATAATAATGGTGATAGGTGTTAAGAAGAAAAAATAAAGCAGAGGAAAGGAGATAAAAAGGTATCCAAGGTTGAAATTTATAAAGGATGGCCAGGGAAAGGTGATATCTGAGTTAAAAAGAGGGAAGTGAAAGATTTGCAGATATTTAGGAGTAGAAAATGCCAACTGAAGGGAACACCAAATAAGAGATCCTGAAGTGGAATCTCACCTTCTATGTTCTAGGAACAGTATGCAGCCCAGTGTAGCTGGAATGGAGTAAGCAAAGAGAAGATGAAGTCAGAGAGGTAACAGGGGACTAAATCACACAGGGTCCTTTAGATCATTTTAAGGACTTTGGCTTTCACTCTAAGTGAGCTGAAAGCCATTGGAAAGTTGTGAGCAGAGAAGGGAAATGATCTTTTTAGCAGAATCACTCTACTCACTGAGCATAAGCTAAAGAAGGGCAAGAGTGTAAGAAGAAAGACCATTTAAAAATTATCGCAGTATTCCAAGCAGGAAATGATAGTCCTAAGTAGGACTGTACAGTTGTAGTAGTAGTGAAACTGATTAGAAATAGTTCGGTTCTGGGTACACTTTGAAGGTAGCGCAGTAAGAATTTGCTCCCAGATTCGATGCACGATGGAAATGAAAGGACTCAAGAATGACTTTAAGGTTTTTGACCTCAAATTCTTACAGGTTTGGCTAGAAGAATGGAAAATCAGATTAATTAAAATTTCTGAGGATAGGACCCTTTGGAACACTGACAGGGCATGGGAAGACGAAGCAGGGAAGGATTTGGAAAAGTAGTGACAAGAGGAGTAGAAAAGGAATTAGAAGACTATGGTGCCGGGTGCCTGAGTGGCTAAATTAGTTAGTTAAGCATCTGACTCTTAATCTTGACTCCGGTCATGATCTCACAGTTAGTGAGTACAAGCCCCCCATTGGGCTCTGTGCTGATGGCATGGAGCCTGCTTAGGATTCTGTGTCTCCTTTTCTTTGCCTTCTCCCATTTGTGCAGGCTTTCTCTCACGCTTTCTCTCTCTCAAAATACATAAACTTTAAAAAAAATTTTAAATGTCTAAGAAAAGAAAAGAAAGACTGTGGTGTCATGGAGGATTAGGAAGGGAAGAACCTTTGGAGGTCTGGGCCTGTGCCTCTTACAGTAGGACTCCCTGAGACCAGAGACATGCCTCCCCTATCAGATAAGGACTTCCTGAGATTTCCCCACCAGCCTAGGTCTCCTGATCCAATAATTTTTCCTTCTCTCCCTTCTTGCTTTAAGTAGGGATCAGGTTTCTGATCCCTGAGAAACACTGATCAGTGTTCTACTCCTGAGCCAGCCTGCTCTGTGCCTGTTCCCCATGGACACAACTCATTTTATTTTTTTAAAGTAGGCTCCACACCCAGCGTGGAACCCAATGTAGGGCTTGAATTCATGACCCTGAGATCAAGACCTGAGCTGAAATCAAGAGTTGGACACTCAACTGACAGAGTCATCAAGGTGCCCCAGACACAACCCCTTCTTAAGAAATGGAAATGAAGTAAGGACATTTCCTGGAGAAACAAATACTTCACCTTCCTAGAAGTGACTCATACTTGACAATTTCCATGTGTGAATGCTGATGGTAATTCTCTTGGGGTCAGAAGAGGTTGAATAAGATACCAGTCCTCCACTCCCCCTGCCCTGTGTCTTTCCTTCCCAATGCACCTAGATGGTGCCAGCACACCCGCTGTCTAGAAGCAGCACTCCAGGCCAAGGGGCCTCAGCTTGCACTCCTTCCACTTTTCTTTTTCTTTCTCCTTCACTTCATAAATGAGGCTTTTGGGATGTCTAAGAGCAGAAACAGGAAAGACAACCAGCTCTTAATCTTTAGCCATCCAGAATTTACTTAGTCAGACCATATGCCAGACACCATGAGTCTGCAGAGATACTCTTAAGGAGGTCAAGTGAAGGAATCAGACAGGTGTACAGAAAATGATAGTATCTGGCAGAAAAGTATGGAGTTCCCAAGGCAGTACATTGCATACCTCAGAAGTAGAGAGGGGAGAGAATCTGAGTAGACTTGAGAAACAAAGGAGAACTGTATGGAAAATTGAAGGATTTAAGCTAGACCTTAAAGAACAGATAGAATGAAGGGTGCCCAAAGCAATGAGAACAAAGCAGTTTAGGCACAGGCATGGATTCAAGAAAGCTCCACAAAAATTCAGAATCAGTATGGGTATATGTAGGAGAGCAGAGGAAAATAAGGCTGGAGAGAGGAAGTACGAAGAGGCGTGGCTTGGGTTTAATAGTTCTAAGGCTATAAATAAAGTCACTGGAAGCTTTTCTTCTGGGAAATTAAAGAGAAAAGTCTGGATAAATCCTTAGAATCATGGGGGTCAGGTTGAAACCCTTTGCCCCTCCCTAGAAGCTCAAGATAACAATTAAGGACTCAAGTCTTGGAGCACCTGGCTGGCTTAATCAGTAAAGCATGCAACTCATGATCTTGGGGTTGTGAGTTCAAGCCCCATGTTAGGTGTATAAATTACTTAAAAATAAAATCTTGAGGCACCTGGGTGACTCAGTCAGTTAAGCACCTGACTTTTAATTTTGGCTCAGGTCATGATCTCACAGTTCGTAGGATAGAGCCCCAAGTCAGGGCTGACAGCCTGGAACCTGCTTGGGACTTTCTCCCTCTTCCTCTGCCCCTCTCCCTCTGCCCCTCCCCTGCTCGCTCTCTCTCTCTCAAATAAATAAATTAATTAAATGGTTGAATAGAAAAACATGGGTATAGGGGCACCTGGGTGGCTCAGTTGGTTAAACAACCAACTCCTGATTTCGGCTCAGGTCATGATCTTGCAGTTCATGAGTTTGAGCCCTGCATCAGGCTCTGCGATGACTGCTCGGAGACCACTTGGGATTCTCTCCCTCCCTCTGCCCCTCTCTCCCACTCATGCTCACTCTCTCTCTCTCACAAAATAAAAGTTTT
Organism: Prionailurus bengalensis; assembly: GCF_016509475.1. Lineage (NCBI taxonomy): Eukaryota > Metazoa > Chordata > Mammalia > Carnivora > Felidae > Prionailurus > Prionailurus bengalensis. The sequence goes on along the minus strand of NC_057359.1, from coordinate 56,143,153 downwards.
TTAAAAAATACATGGGTATAACTTGTCAAGAAGCAATTCACTAAAGAAGAAACAAATAAATAGCTAGTGAGCATATACAAAGATAGCCAACATGACTGATAATTTTTAAAAATGGGAAAAGGCCCCATTTTTCACCTAACAAATTGGAAAAAGATAAAAGGATTAATTATATCCAGTGCTGTCACTGATGGAGAAATAAGCATATTTATACACTGTTGAGGGCAGTACAAATTGATGAAACCATTTTTGTAGAGCAGCATGGCAATGACTATCACAATACATTGTGAAGTAAAAAGCCAGTTATAGAATAATGCTTATTGTATCCATTTTTATAAAAAAAGAAACAGCTAGACATACAGATATAAATATAGACATAGATATAAGTACAGGTTTAGAAGAATGCCTGGCTGGCTCAGTTGGTGGAGCATGTGATTCTTGATCTTGGGGTCATGAGTTCAAGCGCCACATGTGGCATAGAGTTTATTTAAATAAAAAATAAATGTAGATTTAGATATTTTAACATAGATAACAGAGTGCAAAGATACACACCAAACTCTTATTGTGGCTCTGAAGGGAGCAGGACATGCCTGAAGGGGGTGGGCAGCAGGACTTGGAAACAAGGAGGTGGGGGAAGTGGAAACCAGAGAGAAGGTCGCAGTCACTGCTGGAAGATGTGACTGGAAGAAGTCACAGCTGTGAGAGAGAGAGAGGAAGAATTGCCCTGACTTCTCCCTTCCTCCAGCCCTCCAGTTTCCTGCCATTGCCTCTCACCGTTGGAATCTAGCTAGCAGCTGGCAAAAGGAGCCGGGAAATGTAGTTTTCAGAACAGAGAATGGGTCCCAAAACAGAGACATAATGACCAACCTCAAAAAGTTATTGAGTGGTTCACAGAATCAAAGAGAGAGATGGAGAACCAGATATGAAAAGCAAGAGAAAACCTAGTAAAAAAGAGCAAGAAGCCTGGTAAGAGTCACCTGTGAAAGAGTTATAAAAGACAATTCCTTAATAGTAAGTGGTAATAGTAAAAGATAATTGTATCAAATTTGTTTAAATGGTGTGAGTAGACCATCCTGTCCCTCAGTTAAAAGAGCCCTGTCTCACCTGTTGGGATGAGCACTGGGTGTTGTACGGAAACCAATTTGACAATAAATTTCATATATTTTAAATAAATAAATAAATAAATAAATAAATAAATAAATAAATAAAAATAAAAGAGCCCTGTCTCTAATAATCATTCAGCTGATACACCGAGGTCTACTATACACCAAATCCAGTGCTACAGTGGGAACAAAGATTAAATAATACCAGGTTTCAGTCATCAAGAATGTTTGGAGGAAGACAATCATAAACATACAATTATAATAATGTCAGCAAGCTTGAAGACCAGCCACTATGCTAAACTGGCTTTGTGAAAAAAAAAAAAAAAAAAATCATCCTTTCTGAGTGGATGCTATGCCAGGGATAAAGCTTGGCAAATTGAGTGCAGCTGAATTTTAACCCTCTCTGGACCCCTCAACCAAGCACTTTTATGAGCACAAAGTACACAGCCATACATAGCTGCCCTGCTTAAGGAGGTAGAGACTGGCACCAATGGAGGAGATCAGAGGCAGCCTGTGAGGATGTGTACCCACCTATGCAGCAGGAAGGCCTGGAAGCCCAGCCTCTCAGCCCAGAACTTCATTAGAAAACACAATGATTTCATTTGCTTCTGGTGCTACTAACTGTAACAAGGAATTTGCAAAGAGAACCCTCTGGAAATTTGGAAAGACTCCTTTGGAAGGAAAAATTAACAGATGGTGTTTACAGCTTTGCCTTGGTTCCCCCATCAGAGTGAATGCCAGATGTTTTCTTCTGGTTTCCAAGATAGTGTGTGAGATCGAAAAGGTTCCTTTGCCCAAAGGTAATGAAATATTAGAATGAGTTAATTGTGAGCATGTGGGCAAGTGAATCCTGTGCCAGGTCAGCAAAGTTTGACTTGCTGTTGTGATGTTATCATTCTAGTCTTTTCTTTTAACAGCATCAGTGTCCCATAAGAGGGGGTTGGCTGGATAAATGCACATGAGACAATGTTATGCAGCCATTAAAAAGGATGTTATAGGGGCACCTGAGTGGCTCAGTCGGTTAAGCTTCTCTTGGTTTCAGCTTAGGTCATGATCTCACTGTTTCGTGAGTTCCAGCCCTGCATTGGGTTCTGTGCTGGCAGCATGGAGCTTGCTTGGGATTCTCTTTCTCTCCCTCTCTCTCTCTCTCTCTCTGCCCCTCCCCCACTCGTGCTGTCTTTGTCTCTTTCAAATAAATAAATTTTAAAAAAAGATGTTATAAAAGGATGTTATGTAGATACAGTAAGATCAGCGGTTACCAGGAGTTAGGGGAGGGGGATAAATAGGTGAGATACACAGCATTTTTTAGGGCTTTAAAATTATTCTATATGACACTATAATGGTGAATACATGACCTTATACATTTGTCAAAATCTATAGAACTATACAATACAAAGGGCGAACCTTAACGTAAACTATGAACTTTGCTAATGATAATTCATCAATACTGCTTCACTAATTGTAACAAATGTACCACATTAATGCAAGGTGTTAGTAATAGGGGAAGCTGGTGGGGTTGGGGGAATATGGGAATTCTCTGCACTATCTGCTCAATTTTTTCTGTAAATCTTAAACAGTTCTAAAAAATAAAGTCTAAAAAAAGGATGTTATAGAAGTATGTAAATATGAAAAGATGCTTGTAAAACATTGCTAAGTTAAAAAGAGCTACTAACCATATATTCAATATGGTCTCATTTTTGTAAAATTATACACATACACACAATATAATTTTCAATGTGAAATTCTGAAAGGACATATGCCAAAATATTATAGTGGTTAACTCTTGGTGGAAGGCTTATGGGTAATTTGTAATTTCTCCCCTCTGTTTGCTTATTTAAAAATGCCCTGGTGGGGGACACCTGGGTGGCTTAGTTGGTTGAGTGTCTGACTTTAGCTCAGGTCATGATCTTATGGTTCCTGGGTCCGAACCCTGCATCGAGGTGCAAAGCCCTTTTGGGATTCTCCTTCTCTCCTTCTCTCTCTCTGCCCCTCCTCCACTTGCACACTCTATCTCACTCTCACTCTGGTTCTCGCTCTCGCTCTCTCTCAAAATAAACAGATAAACTTAAAAAGAAGTGCTCTAGGAGAACCTGGCTGGATCAGTTGGTAGAGCATGGGACTCTTGATCTTGGGGTTGTGACTTCAAGCCCCACAGTTGGGTGTAAAGATTACTTAAAATTTAAAAGTCTTTTAAAAAATGCTTTAGGGGGCACCTGGGTAGTTCAGTCAGTTAAGCATTCAATTCTTGATTTTGGCTCAGGTCATGATCTCACGGTTGGAGAGTTTGAGCCCTGTGTCAGGCTCCACACTGACAGTGCAGAAACTACTTGGGTTTCTCTCTCTCCCTCTCTCTCTCTGCCCCTCTCCTGCTTGTTCTCTCTCTCTCTCTCTCTCTCTCTCTCTCTCTCTCTCTCAAAATAAATAAATAAACTTTAAAGAAAAAATGTTTTAGGAGCACCCGGGTAGCTATCGGTTGAATGTCTGACTACAGCTCAGGTCATGATCTTGTGGTTCATGAGTTTGAGCCCTGCGTTGGGTTCTCTGCTGTCAGCACAGAGCCCACTTCAGATCTTCTGTCCCCCTCTCTCTCTGCCCCCCCAAGTGACCAGCCACCCTACCCCCACCCTACCCCCCAACTCCCCACCCTACCCCCACCCCCGCTCTCTCTCAAAAATAAATAAATATTTTAGGGGCGCCTGGGTGGCTTGATCCGTTAAGTGTCTGACTTCAGCTCAGGTCATGATGTCACAATTCCTGGGTTTGAGCCCCATATTGGGCTCTGTGCTGGCAGCTCAGGGCCTAGAGCCTGCTTCAGATTCTGTATCTCCCTCTCTCTCTGCAACCCGCCTCCCCCCCCCCCAACTTGCACTGTCTCCCTCTGTCTCTCAAAAATAATAAACATTAAAAAAAATTTAATAGATAAACATTTAAACAATTAAAATGCTTTAAAACATTTTTACTACACAAAACACATAAATATTTTTCCATTGTAAATGGTTCAAATGATAGAAGATGTATTTTAGTACTGCCGTGGTGTGCTCCCCAGATCTCCACCCTTCAAAACTGAACCATTCACTTCTCCAGCTGCTGGGAATGTTAGTGGCTGATAGCTTGCAGTTAAGCACTCCAGGCAACCTTGCCTGAGAAGAGCTGCTTGCTTTCAAATCATGCCCTCTTCCCCAGGGCAGCTTACATTCAAAGACTGATTAGTGCAAGAGTATAAAGGCCTGATTACCCTGGCCCCAAATAGGGACAATTCTGCAGGGCCATCCTAGCTCCAATGCTCTACGTGGAATAGACTGAGGCTTTTTTTTTTTTAAGTTTATTTATTTTGAGAGAGAGAGAAAGAGAGAGAGAGAGAGAACTAGTAGTAGAGGGAGACAGAGAGAACCTCGAGCAGGCTCCATGTCCAGTGTGGAGCCTGACTCTGGACTTGATCTTATGACTCTGAGATCATGACCTGAGCCAAAACCAAGAGTCAGATGCTTAACTGACTGACCCACCCAGGCGCCCCAACTCCTTCTTGTTAAAGATTACTTTTCCCCCTTGCTTGAAGATGATGGAGAACTCTCTCTCCTATTAAAAATGTGCCTCCCCATCTGGATCCCATCATCTCAACCTAGCCATTAGACCAATAACTGGGATTAAGTAACAACATGAATGACCAAGACATGATAAAGGAGGAAGGAACTGTGTCCAACAGAGCTATAGAACATAGCCAATATATATTGACAGAGGCCAGGAGCATATACATGGGACTACACTCTGAGAACTCTGAGGCTTGATCTAACTAGGGCAAAGTTGAACCTAAAATTGGATGAAGGAGAGGTTATTAATAGGGAAACATTCTGGGGATGCCCAGGTGGCTCAGTTGATTAAGCATCCGACTCTTGGTTTCAGTTCAGGTTATGATCTCACTATTCTTGAGTTCGAGCCCAACATAAGGCTCTGCACCGACAGCATGGACCCTGCTTGGGATTCTCTCTCTCTCTCCTCTCTCTTCCTCTCTCTCTCTCTCTCTCTCTCTCTCTCTCTCAAAAAGAATAGGGTTCCTTGATAGCAAATGAGAATGATAGGATCGCAAAATAATATAGGCCAGATGGTAGTGCTTAACCATCAGAAGCAATGTAAATGCAATTATTGTAATAAACTATGAGGTTGGAATGGCAGCCAGAAGGGCCTGACTTGCAGAGAGATGGCTGATAGTACACAATGTTCCTAAAGGTAAGATGGCCAACATAGCAATTAAAATAAATCAAAGTGGGGAGATCAAGGGGCTGAGTCATGATTTATTGCCCAGCTTCTGGACTAGAACCAGCTTCCAGACCCGGAAACGAATGACTAATGGAGAGACCAGGTCTCCAGGAAGAAGGGCCCTATAACACCATGGCAAGTACAAGATAGCAATGATTCCTTCAATCCCTCCTATCCAAGGGATTCAAGGACTTTAAGACAACAGGAATTCAGAAGTCTGAGATGAAATTGATTATAGGGGATCAAAAGCATCATTAGGGTCCTGCAGTTAGAGTGAGATGTACCAGCTCCTTTGGTTAAAAGAGAAAGGGTCTGAGGTTCAGATGTTTCAGAATCATGAATAGTTGTGAGTGCATTTGCTGGCTAGTAAGAGACCTTGAATGAAAACGACTGTAAATCAGGGATAAGGAGGCCTAAGGAAAAGGGCCCTGGCCTGGCTCAGCAACTGGAGCATTGTGACTCTTTTTTTTTTTTTCTTTTTTTTTTTTTTTAAGTAGACTCCTCAAGGAGCTTGAACTCATGACCCTGAGATCAAGACCTGAGCTGAGATCAAGACCTGAACTGAGGTCAAGAGTCATATGCTTAACTGACTGAGCCACCCAGGCACCCTTGGAGCATGTGACTCTTGATCTCAGGGTTGTGAGTTCAAGCCCCATATTGGGTGTAAAAATTACTCAAAAATAAAATCTTTTTAAAGAAAAAAAATGTCTAAGGGAGAAGCTTTTGGGTGGACCTATGGGAAGGGGAATGAAGTACAAAGATCTTTATATCACATGTGTATTAGTTTCCTAGGCTGCCATAACAAAACACCACAGACTGAATGGCTTAAACAACAGAAATTTATTCTCTCACAGTCTAGGGGCTACGATCAATGTGTTTTCAGGTTTGGTTTCTTCCGAGGCCTCTCTCCTTGGCGTGCAGATGGCCTTTCCTCTGTGCGTAGATATCTCTAATGTCTCTGTGTATGTGTAAATTTTCTCTACTTATGAGAACACCAGTCAAATTGGATTAGGGCCCATTCTAACAGCCTCATTGTAAACTTAATCATCTCTTTGAGGGCCGTATCTCCAAATACAGTCACATTCCATGGTACTGCAGATTAGGGCCTTAACATGGAAAACTTGGCGGGGGAGCAGGGGGAGTTCAGTCCATAACAACATGTTAATACATATTAGAGAGACACCACAGAAGAGTCACAGAACAACCAAGTAAACAAAATGACTCAGTCACTTGATAAGTCAGTCTGTCATTGACCACTCCAGAGCAGGTACAATGGTCCATAAAGTAACCATAGTGGGACTTTTCATGAGTCCAACAGCATAGATTCACACTCACCAAGCTTTTCCCATTTCCCCAAATTGTCAAAGAAATTTCATCAATTTACACTAAAACCAATGTGTATGAAGGTTCTTACCAACATTTTAGTTTTTTTCTTACCAACATTTTAAATTACCAATCTTTAGGTTTTGCCAGAGAGGGGATAAATGACTTTATTGGATTTTAATTTGTATTTCCTTGTGTTTGTATTTCTTACGTTTTTTGACCATTTGTGAATTGCTTGCTATTACTCCTGCCCATATTACTATGGGATTGTTCCCCTTTTCCTTATGGATTTGTAAGACTGTCATATATTCTATAATTTGTAACTAAACCAAAGTGAGTTCTCTCCTTGGTGAGTCAGAAACTGCACCAGGTTGAATTGTCACACAAACTTCATTTGCAACAAATGAGATCATGAGAAATAGCTTCCAAAGCTGTGACTCCCCAAGCAGTGGTGGATGGGTTCCTCTTACTTAGGCTTAGGATGATTATTTACTTAGGGAAGTCTTGTCACTGTACATAGAGGCAGACATAAGATTGCAGGTGAGCCTTAAGAAAACATACACACATTGTATGCTATGTAAATGAGGATTGTGCTCCCCTCCTTCTGCAAAGATTTTAGTATTATAATGAGACAAAGGTAGTTGTCAGTCATTCTAGAGGACACTTCAGGCACAGGCATGAGTCCGGGTTTAAGTTCAAACTGGTCTGGGTGGTCTGGGCCAGCTGGAGGTCTCGTCAGGTTTGTTTCAAGGGTGCTTTTGCTTTCCATTTGCCTGAGTTAAAAGATAAGCTGGAAAGAAGAGCTTAAGGAGAAATATGGGGCAAAGGTCAGTAAGTACAAGCAAAAGGGGAGTAAAGGTCAGGTCTTGGGGTCTAGCTGGTGACAACATTAATCATCTGATTTGTTGATAATTGTGAATTGTTTGCTATTGTTCCTGCCCATTTTATATGCAGTTGTTTCCCTTTTTCTTTCTTTCTTTTTTTTTTAAGTTTATTTATTTGAGAGAGAGAGACAACACAAGCGAAGAAGGAGCAGAGAGAGAATCCCAAGCAGGCTCTGTGCTTACAGTGCAGAGGCTGACGAAGAGCTTGAACTCATGAAACCATGAGATCATGACCTGAGCCAAAACCAAGAGTCGTACACTTAACCGACTGAGCCACCCAGGTGCCCCAAGATTTTATTTTTAAAGTAATCTCTATACCCAATGTGGGGCTAAAACTTACAACCCCAAGATCAAGAGTCACATGCTCTACTGAGTGAGAGCTCCTCCCCTTTTTCTTCTGGATTTTTAAGAGCTGTCACATATTCTATACATTAATTATCTGTTAAATGCAATAAAAAAAAATATCATTTGCCTTTTAAGTTTAATGATGTCTTTTTTTTCCTTTTTTTATTCCTACCTAATTAAATTAAATGGATTAAGAGTTTATCTACAGACACCTGAGTGGCTCAGTCTGTTAATCATCCATCTTCAACTCAGGTCATGATTTCATGGTTCAAGAATTCAAGCCCTGCATTGGGCTCTCTACTGTCCGTGCAGAGCCTGCTTCTGATCCTGTGTCTCCCTCTCTCAAAAATAAATGAACATTGGGGCACCTGGGTGGCTCAGTCAGTTAAGCATCCAACTTCAGCTCAGGTCATGATCTTGTGGTCTGTGAGTTCGAGCCCCATGTCAGGCTCTGTGCTGACAGCTCAGAGCCTGGAACCTGTTTCAGATTCTGTGTCTCCCTCTCTCTCTCTGACCCTCCCCTGTTCACTCTCTGTCTCTGTCTCAAAAATAAATAAATATTAAAAAAAAATGAACATTAAAAAAAAATTTTTTAAAGAGTTTATCAAAAAAGAGATTCTAACTTCTACCAGAGGAATAGATGGTACTGGACTTGCCTTCTGGTGACAAAGAACCAGAAAAGTGGACAAAATATATGAAAGAACTATTTTCAGACCTTGCACTAACAAGCAGTGTGGGACTATGACCCCTAGGGTAGGAAAACAAAGAAGATAGGCTCAAGCTGCATGTGAATAGGGTGAAACTCCAGAAGGTTGATCCTGGTCAAAGAACTTATCGAAGACAAACAAAGTCAGACACTAGTTAAAGTGGTAAGGACAGATCTTAACCAGTAATATACTATTGCAATAAGGAAGAGAATCCAGTATGAATTGAACTCAACTTTGATCAGTACAGAGGTGAATGGGCATTTTATTTATTTTTTTAAAGTTTATTTATTTTGAGAGACAGAGCTTCCTCACATGAGCTGGGGGAGGGGCAGAGAGAAGGAGAAAGAGAGAATCCCAAGCAGGCTCCACACTGTCAACACAGAGCACCACTTGGGGCTTGATCTCACAAACCATGAGGTTGTGACCTGAGCAAAAATCAAGAGTGGGACGTTTAACCAAACGAGCCAGCGAGGTGACTCCAAATTAAATTTTTTTAATGAAGAAAAAATACTTTTTCAGCTAAACAAAAGCTGAGAGATTTATTACCCTCAGATCTGCCCAAAAAATGTTTAAGAAAGTTCTTTATTTCTTTATTTTTGGAAGGTTCTTTAGACAAAAATATGATGATACCAGATGAAAAAGAGAACCAGAAATTGTAAATATGTGGATAAAAACAAAAGATACATAATTTATAAATATATTTAAGAGATAAGTGACTGTTGGGGCACCTGGATGGCTCAGTTGGTTGAGTGTCTAACTCTTAATTTTGGCTCAGTCCATGATCCCAGAGTCATAGGATGGAGCCCCTCATCAGGCTCAGTGTTGAGCGTGGAGTCTGCTTGAGATTCTTTTTTTTTTCTCTCTCTCCCTCCCTCTGCCCTTCTCCCCTGCTCACACTTGTTCTCTCTCTCTCAAAAGAATAAAAAATTAAAATAATAAAAATTTAAAAAGACAACTGGCTTAAAAATAAAAAATAAAAGATAATTGTTCATTTTTTTTAGCATTTTATTTTTAAGTAATCTCTGCATCCAACATGAGGCTCAAACTCACAACACTTCAGATCAAGTCACATGTTCTAAAACAAAAGAAAAAAAAGAGTCACATGCTCTATTGACTGAGCCATCCAGATGCCTGATAATTGTTTATTTTATTCTATTTTATTATTATTTTTGTTAATGTTTATTTTTGACAGAGACAGAGCATGAGTGGGGGAGGGGCAGAGAGAGAGGGAGACAGAATCTGAAGCAGGCTCCAGGCTCTAAGCTGTCAGCACAGAGCCTGACACAGGGCTCGAACTCACAGACCGCGAGATCATCACCTCAGCCAAAGTTGGATGCTCACCCAACTGAGCCACCCAGGCGCCCCTTATTTTATCTTTTTTAAGTGTGTTTATTCATTTTTAGAGACAGAGAGAAAGTGTGCACAAGCACATGTGAGAGAGTAAGAGAGGGGCAGAGAGAGAGGGAGAGAGAGAGAATCCCAAGCAGGATCCCCAATAATTAACTGTTTAAATAAAAAATATAGAGGGACACCTGGGTGGCTCAGTTGGTTAAGCATACAACTCTTGGTTTCAGCTCAGGTCATGATCTCACAGTTTTGTGGGTTTGTGGAGCCTGCTTGGGATTCTCTCTCTCTGCCTCTCCCCCTCCCATGTTGTCTCTGTCTCTCTCAAAACGAATAAACTTTTTCATAAAAAATTTAAAAATATAGAAATGTATTTTTAGGTAGACTCCACACCCAACATGGGGCTTCAACTCACCACCCTGAGACCAAGAGTCACATGCTCTACCAACTAAGCTACGTGCCCCAGTAAAGATATACTTTGTAGTTTATAACATAAGTAGAAAAAAATGTAGTATAGTAACAATAGAAAGAACAAAAAGAAAAGGAAATGAGGGGTGCCTACCTGGCTTAGTTGGTAGAGCTTGTAACTCTTGATCTTGGGGTTGTAAATTCAAGCCCCACGTTGAGTGTAGGGATTACCTAAAAATAAAACCTTTTAAAAACTAACCATAAAAAAAAGAAGAGAAGGAAATGAAGAAGGAGAACAGAGAATATAGAGGACAAAGAGAAATAAGGTATGTTTAAACCGTATCAGTAATTACATTGAATATTAATGGTCTAGAGTTTCCACTTCCGGCATGAAAGCATGAAGATTTCAGTGGAAACTGGTGAAAATTATTTTAAAACACCAACAACAATATTAAAATCTCTGGAAATGGCTGTAAGAGCTTAAGCAAAGAAACATTTATTAAAGAAAATCTGCTAAAACTCTATATAAACCGTGACAGTCTGTGGTATTTGAGCCAAGATGGGGCGGGGCACCAAGGTGGCTCAGTTGGTTAAATGACTCTTGATTTCAGCTCAGGTCATGATCTCACGATTTGTGGGATTGTGGGATCAAGGTTCACATAGGGCTCTGAGCTGACGGTTGGAGCCTGCTTGGGATTGTCTCTCATCTCTCTCTCTGCCCCTCCCCCTGCTCATGTGCTCTCTCTCTCTCTGTCTCTCAAAATAAATAAATAAACATTTTTTAAAAAGAGAGAGAAAGAGGGGCGCCTGGGTGGCTCAGTCAGTTGAGCATCCAACTTCGGCTCAGGTCATGATCTCACAGGTCATGATCAGTGCAGAGTCTGCTTCAGGTCCTCCGTCCCTCTCTCTCTGCACCTCCTCTGCTGGTGCACTCTCTCTCAAAGATAAATAAATGTTTAAAAAAGAAAGAAAAAAATTCACCCTCTGTCCCCCCACTCCCAGCTTAGTGAGACAGAAACTCTTCTCTAAACTGGTACAGCCAAGAACAAAAAGGTCCCCTCATACACCAGCTCCCAATCAAAGGGCTATCTTCTTGGAAGGGACAGCACACCAGCATTTCTCATTCTGCTCCCAACAGATGTTGCCAGTGCTAAGGTCTGGGTGAGAGCAGGAAAATAGAGGGGGGATTCCCTTCTTCTGCCCAGCCACCACTCCTTGGATCTGGTACAGATGAGACTACTGGGACCCAGATTGCCGTTGTGGCTCATGCACAGGGGTTCTGGGCAGAAAGGCAAATGAAGGAGATGTGGGCCTGCTTCCTTCCCTCATCCACCAAGCACTCAGCTTTTAAAGTGGAGATGTCACTCAGAAGTATACCACTGTGCTTGCCCCCAGCACCAGAGTCATGGCTCAGAGATTTTGACAAGGGGAGAAGCAAACTATAGAACTGTGAGTTCCAATCATTCCCCGAAGGAATTTACTTCATTTGCAACTGACTATGGAGAAATTGAATCCTAAAAGCACCCTCAAAAACAGTGGAAGTTGTGGCAAAAGGCTACTGAGAGGGGATTGATAGTTTCATTGACAATATACGCTAAAATATATGCTAGCTATAATGCCAGAGAGAAATAGGGAAAGATATACCTAGAACAATCCCTCCTCAGGGCACCTGGGTGGCTTAGTTAGCTAAGCATCTGACTTTGTCTCAGATCATGATCTCATGGTTTTTGAGTTTGAGCCCCACATTGGGCTCTCTGCTGTTGGCAAGGAGCCCGCTTCAAATTCTCTGTTCCCTTCTCTCCCTGCCCCTCCTCCAGTCATTCTCTCTTTCTCTCACTCTCTCTCAATAAACAAATAAACTAAAAAAAAAAAAAAAAAGAAAGAACCATCCCTCCTGGGGTTAGAACACTGACTTCAGAAACTATAACTTCAGGGAGCCCAAATTTGATTTGATTTCTCTGTGAGGCAATTTATGCCCTAGTACTGTTGAAAATATAGCTATCAGTGGACAATTAGTGGAGCTTAATTGCTGTGTGTGATCAGAGAAAGAGATAGTGAAAGAGAACCAAAAAAAGAAAAAAGCAGGGAACAGAAATTGCCTGTGAGAGTAGCCAAATTTGAGATTTAACCAACAAAGACTTCAAAGTGGCCATTATAAATATGTTTAAAAAACATAACAACACAGAGAAAAATAGCTGATTAAATTTTTGTAGCAAGGAGATTACAAGATGAACTTAGGGCATGTTGTGTGGAGAATCAAAGAAGCTTTCAAACACCGATGAAGTTATGTCAAAAGTTCACAGAAGTTGATCTTGAAGGTGTTCCTACCGATCAAGCTAAATCAACTTGAGAACTGAAAAAAATGATAATTGCTACTGAATGAAACACACTAAATCTCTAAAAACCCATACCTGCAAATGGTATTCAAAGAGACAAAGCCAGAAAAAAAATATTTTTCACCTTTTGAAATAGCTACAAATCAAGTAGAAAGAATTAAATATCTTATCTTTTCATTAGGAACCATATTTCATTGAAACTAAATTGCCCGAGGGTCACCTGGCTGGCTCAATCAGTAGTGCATGCAATACCCTTTTTTTTAATGTTATTTATTTTTTAATGTTTATTGATTTTGAGAAATAATAACATAAAAATGTTATTATTTATTTATTTGTGCATGCACACAGGTGGAGGAGGGACAGAGAGAGAATCTCAAGCAGGCTCTGCAGTACCAATGCAGAGTCTGATGTGAGCCTGAACTCATGAGATCATGACCTGAGCCAAGATCAAGACTGCGAGGTTTGGGGTGCCTGAGTGGCTCAGTTGGTTTAGCATCCGACTTCAGCTCAGGTCATGATCTCACGGTTCGTGGGTTGGAGCCCCCAATTGGGCTCTGTGCTGACAGCTCAGAGCCTGGAGCCTGCTTCAGATTCTGTGTCTCCCTCTGTCTGCCCCTCCCACACTCACACTGTCTGTTTCTCTCTCTCTCAAAAAGAAATTAAGAAAAAGAAAAAGAAAAAAAAAAAGACTTGGAGGTTTAACCAGCTGAGCACTCAAGCGCCCTGAGCATGAGACTCCTAATCTCAAGGTTGTGAGTTCAAGCTCCACGTTGGACATGGAGCCTACTTAATTAAAAAAAAAAAGAAGAAGAAGAAGAAGAAAAGAAAGAAAGCAAGAAAGAAAAGAAAGAAACTTAATTGCCCAAGTTGAGAAGAGAATATTCTTCTTTATCAAAGATGACTGGCTAATAAAGGTATACATAATGAAAATAGTTGAAAAACTATCATTTTCCAGCACTTAATTAAAAGATTATTAATTGGGGAGGGTGACCTGGATGGCTCAGTTGGTTGAGATCAGACTTCAGCTCAGGTGATGATCTCACATTTCGTGAGTTCAAGCCCCACATCAGGCTCGATGCTGTCACTGCAGAGCTCACTTTGGATCTTCTGTCACCCTCTCTCTCTGTCCCTCCCCTGCTTGCTTGCTTGCTCTCTCTCCTCAAAATAAACATTAAAAAATTATTATTAATTGGTACTAATCATTTAGTGAATGGTTAATAGGGAACTGGACATTTGTATGTCCAAAGCAACCCCACTCAGATGACTTCCTAGTGGCAAGGTGAAGAAAAATATAATTTTCCAGTAGAGGGATCAAGCTATCATTTCACTCAGTCCAGTGATTAGCAAGGTCTAACTCTTCATTAATGGTGGTACAAACCAGTCTTATGTATTTCCTTAGGTGGTAGGGGGTAGAAAATACACAACATCACCCATAAACTATGTTGGTTAAAAATGTTTAACTTGACCTAAGTATCTATCAACAGATTAATGGATAGAGAATAAATGGTATATATATTACATATTTATACATATATATATAATATATATACCATTGAATATTACTCAGCCATAAAAAAGAATGGGATCTTGCCATTTGCAATAACATGGATGGACCTAGAAGGTATTATTTTAAGTGAAATAAGTCAGTTGGAGAAAGGCAAGTACTAATTACCTTATGATTTCACTTCTGTGTGGACTCTAAGAAACAAAATAAATGAACAAACAAAACAGAAACAGACTCATAGATTAGGAAACAAACTATTGGTTACCATAGTGGGGATGGCTTAGTGGGGCAAGTGAAAATACAACACAATAAATAAGTCACGGGAATGCAAAGTACCGCATGAAGAATATAGTCAATAATATTATAACAACTTTGTATGGTGACAGATGTTAACTAGACTTATCATAGGGGTCATTTCTTAATGTATAAAAATGTTGAATCACTATGATGTACACCTGAAACTAATACTGTATGGCTATTGTATGTCAATTACACTTAAAATTTAAAAACACTTAATTTGAACTAATCAAGCCTTTACATCTAACCTCTACTTATAGGAAATAGAAGAACAAATTTAATACAGCTCCTGAAAGCAATCAGAAAAATCCAATAAATGGGACAATATACAGGTAAACTGGCCCAGGTTCTTTAACAAGTGAGGGTAATAAAAAGAAAGAAAGGAGAGAACAGAAAGAGAGAGAGAGGGAGAGATGGAAGGAGGAAGGAAGGAAGGAAGGAAGGAAGGAAGGAAGGAAGGAAGAAAAGAAAAGAAGAAAAGAAAAGAAAAGAAAGGAAAAGAAAAGAAAAAAGAATGGTTAAAGTGGGGACCCTGGGTGGCTTAGTTTGTTAATCATCGACTCTTGGATTCGGCTCAGGTCATGATGTCAGGATTCGTGAGATTGGAGCTGACAGCACAGAGCCTGCTTGGGATTCTCTCTGCCTCTCTCTGCCCCTGTCCCACTTGCACTCTCTCTCTCTCTCCTTCTCTCAAAATAAAAAACTTTTAAAAAATGGTTAAAGTGGTAAATTACAAAATTAAATTTATACTTTTCAAATTATTATTTTAAATTAAATAAAGTACTATGAAAGTATGCAAATTTATCTGAAGTGTGCTCTTGATTAAATTTACTTTTGACCCATATTGTCACTGTAGGTTAATATTCACCATATCTAAATGAACTAAAAGTTATGAAAGGAACGCTATAGGTCAACATGTTTTTATTTTGTTTTGTTTTTTTTTCAGGCAATCTCTGTTTTTATTCTATTTTAGAGATATAGATCATGTACACAGAGGAATATTTGACATATTTGTACAGTTTAAAAAATAACAAAATGTACAATAAAATACATTAATAAATAGAACAAAACAATAATTTTGAATACACTTGTATATTCCTCCATAATCTCATCTTCTCCTCTTCAAAATGAAACTATAGTTCAGATTTTTATTATTGCTTTCTAAAATGCTTTTAACCACATAGGTATGTTTTCCTAAGTAATATATTATTTAGTTTTGCTTTATATAAATACAGTCATACTGTATATATCTTTTTTAAATTTAGTTCTTTTTTTAAAGTCTATCT
This sequence comes from Prionailurus bengalensis, assembly GCF_016509475.1. Lineage (NCBI taxonomy): Eukaryota > Metazoa > Chordata > Mammalia > Carnivora > Felidae > Prionailurus > Prionailurus bengalensis. Next base: position 56,127,365 of record NC_057359.1, on the reverse strand, counting down.
ATTTATTTTAAGAGAGAGAGAGAAAGAAAGCACACGTGTGCAAACTGGGGAGGGGCAGAGACAGAGGGAGAGAGAGAGAAGCAGGCTCCACACTGTTATTGAAGAGCCCAAATCACGGCTTGATCTCACTACTGTGAGACCATGACTTGAGCCGAAACCAAGAATGGGACACTTAATGACTGAACCACCCAGTTGCCTCCACTACTGATTTTTTTTAATTACTAGATTTTATTGAAGAAGTTATTGTATCATGAATTTGATTTCAAAAATTTGTAGTACAAAAGTTGGGATGAATGGCTAGTGCTTTGTGTTTACATGGAAGTGAATTGATGAAAATGTCTCAGGGGTGTGATCAAGTTACTGTTCAATAAAAGCATCCTCCCAGGGGAGAAGAACTGAACATTTCAAAATTTAAATAAATAAATAAACAAATAAATAATTCGTAGTACAAAATGGTATACAGTGAAAAGTAAGTCTCCTTCCCGCAGACACCCCTGAATCCTCAGAGTTAACTGATGTTATTAATTTTTAAAATTTATTTATTTTGGGGCACTTGGGTGGCTCAGTGGGCTGAGCATCCGACTTCGGCTCAGGTCATGATCTCACGGTTTGTGAGTTCGAGCCCTGCGTCAGGCTCTGTGCAGACAGCTCAGAGCCTGGAGCCTGCTTTGGATTCTGTGTCTCCGCCTCTCTCTGCCACTCCCCTGCTCACACTCTGTCTCTCCCTCTCTCTCAAAAATAAATTAAAAATTTTTAGAAAAAATAAAATAAAATAAAATTTATTTATTTTGAGAGAGACAGAGCCCAAGTGGGGAAGGGGCAGTGAGAGATGGAGAGAAAGAGAATTCAAAGCAGGCTCTGCAGTGTCAGCACGGAGCCTGATTTGGGGCTCAGACCCAGGAACCATGAGATCATGACCTGGGCTGAAATGAAGAGTCAACTGAGCCACCCAGGCGTCCCAGATATTATAAATCTCTTATGTAAACTTTATACAAATGAAAGCCTATTACATACAATGTACTGTATTTTTTCTTTCTGTTTTATTAATTTACATTGTATCATAGAGTTATTACATATTAAGACATTCTACCTTATTCTTTTCTCTCTTTTTTTAATGTTTATGTACTTATTTTGAAAGAGAGAGAGAATGAGCAGGGGAGGGGCAGAGAGAGAGAGGGAGAGAGAGAATCCCAAGCAGGCTCTGCACATTCAGCATAGAGCTGGACTTGGGACTCAAATTCATGAACCATGAAATCACGATCTGAGCCAAAATCAAGATCTGGTCACTTAACTGACTGAGCTACCATACACCCCTCCCCCATTTATTTTTAAAGTTTGCTTATTTGAGAGAGAGAGAGAGAGAGAGAGCAATAGGTGGAGGGGAAGAGAGAGAGGGAGAAAGAGAGAATCCCAAGCAGGGTCCACACTGGCAGTGCAGAGCCTGACTAGGCTCAAAATCACAAACCATGAGTTCATGACCTGAGCCAAAATCAAGAATTGGACACTTGACCAACTGACAGACCCAAGTACCTCTACCTTATTCTTTATGTTTCATAGTATTCCATTTTATTAATGTATCAGAATTCTATACATTCATTAATTCAACAAGGTTTTTTGTTTGTTTGTTTCTTTTTTTGCTATCTATCCACTATGCACAGAGATGGATGCAAGTAGATGGGGGTGGGAGGACACTTAGGGAACAGCAAATATAAAAAGGTCTAAGACAAGAATATGCTTAACATGAAGGTTCCCCAGGTGGCTCAGTCAGTTGAGCGTCAGACTTCAGCTCAGGTCATGATCTCATATTTCATGGGATCAAGCCCACGTCAGGCTTTGCACTGACAGCTCAGAGCCTGTTTTGGATTCTCTGTCTCCCTCTCTCTCTGCCCCTTCCCTGCTCATGCTCTCTCTCTCTCGCGCTCAAAAATAAATAAACATTTTTTAATTAAAAAAAAAGAATATGCTTAATATGTTCAAGGAGTAGCAAAGCCAGTGTTGGTGAGAAACAGTGAGGGAAAATGAAAGCGGAAGGGAAGAGATGGAAGAAGTGGCCAGGAGTGAGATCATGCAGAGTCTTGTAAGATCATAGAAAGACTTTGATGTTATTTTATTTATTTATTTATTTATTTATTTATTTATTTATTTATTTTTTAGAGACAGACAGAGAACACAAGCAGGGGAGAGGGACAGAGGAGAGGAAGAGACAATCTTAAGCAGGTTCCACACTCAGTACAGAGCCTGAGATAGGGCTTGATTCCACGATCCTGGGATCATGGCCTAAGCCGAAATCAAGAGTCAGATGTTGGGACACTCAGGTCATGATCCCAGGATCATGGGATCAAGCTCCATGTTGGGCTCTGTGCTGAGCATAGAGCCTGCTTAAGATTCTCTCTCTCTCTCTCTCTCTCTCTCTCTCTCTCTCTCTCTTTCTCTCTCTCTCTCAGGGTACCTGGGAGGCTCAGTTGGTTAAGCATCCAACTTCGGCTCAGGTCATGATCTCAATTTTCATGAGTTCAAGCCCTGTATCGGGCTCTGTGCTGACAGCTCAGAGCCTGAAGCCTGCTTCAGATTATGTGTCTCCCTCTCTCTCTGCCCTTCCCCTACTCACACTCTGTCTCTCTCTCTTCCTCTTGAAAATAAATAAACATTAAAAAAAACCAAAAGATTCTCTCTCTCTCTCTCTCTCCCTCTTCCCCTCTCCCCGCCCACTTGTGCTCTCTCTCTAAAATAACTAATTAATTAATCAATTATTTATTAAAAATAGTTATAAAACTGGTAAGATTTGCTGATAGATTTGAAACATTAGCTGGAATCAACCAATGTAGACCTGATTCCAGGCTAAGTACAACAAAAGTCCATAGTTTAGGTTGTCCTGAAGCACTGGAATACTTTATATGTGTTAGTAACATGAGAGTATGAGGGATTGCCAGGAGGAGGTAGGCATGTAAGCGAGAACTAACATTTCTGTATCATCTGTGCGGTAGTGTTCAGACATTGCAAGTAACGGAAACTGATTCTGTCTAATGTGATACAAAAAAAGAAGTCATTGGAAGGAAACACAGGTGCTGACAGTCTTGAAAGAACAGCTGAATCACCAGGCCTTAAACAACACAAGAACCAGATGGCTTCAGGAATCTAGATGACAAGAACTATCGGATGGTCTCTTCAGGTTGCCTCCTGGCGTGAATCAACTCCAACCATTGTCCATCTCTGATTCACCCTTCAAACAATGCAAATTTAGGAATTAATGGTCTGGCTAGCCTCAATTGGGTCATATGCCCACTCAACCAGGACAGAAAGGCGTCTTGACTGACAGATCTACCATTAGAGTATGCCGCCGGAGAAAGGTAGTTCCCAAAGGAAAAATCGAAATATGCTACTAGGAAGACGGAAATCCAATACTAGTACTGGCAAAAACAGTAGGTTCCACCACAGCTTAGCATGCATTTGGCATACACATACATTGTCTCATTTATTCATCACAATAACCCTATGTGATAGATTCTAACATCTCTCAGAAAGGCTCAAAGAGATTGTGTAATTTATCCAAGCTCGTGAAGCAACTAGGCAGTATAACCAGCATTTGACCTAAGGTCAAAATCTTGCTTTCAAAATCCCTGCCCTTTCTGTTACACCACAATATTCCACTGGGTAGAAGATTAAATTTCTACTATTCCTCACTTTTCCCATGAGTAGAAAGAAGTAACTACTTGCTCTGGGTCTCCTGAGTGGCTTGGCTATCCAAGCTAACAGGTCTGCAGAGTAGCCAGGGCTCTCTTGGAAGTGAGTGGCTAGCTATTCCCTTTATTTCTTCTATCATTGATTAGAAGAGAAGAAGAAAAAGAAATAGTCCGATGAAGTAGATATTAGCCATTTTTCACCCGCTTGATATGTTCCCTTTTTTTGTTTTTGTCTTTGTTATTTATTTTGAAAGAGAGATAGAGAGCAACCGAGGGAGGGGCAGAGAGAGGAAGACAGAATCCCAAGCAGGCTCCACACTATCAGCGCAGAATGCAGGGCTAGAACTCACAAACCGTAAGATCATGACCCGAGCCGAAGTCAGGAGTCAGACACTTGACCGACTGAGCCACCCAGGTGCCCCATGTTCCTTTTTTTCTTTTCTTTTCTTTTCTTTTGTTTTCTTTTCTTTTCTTTTCTTCTTTTTTTTTTTTTTCTTGAGAGAGAGACAGCACACTCACAAGAGGGACAGAGGGAGAGAGAGAATTTTAAGCAGGCTCCAAGCTGGGCTTGGAGCCCTGACTCAGGGCTCAGTCCCACAACTCTGATATTATCACCTGAGCTGAAATCAAGAGTGGGATGCTTAACCAACTGAGCCATCCAGGCACCCCTCAAATGCTTAATATGTTCAAAGCATAGTGCTTTATATCCATCTTTGCATTTAATTCCCTTAATAGTCCATAAGATAGACAATATTATTAACCCAAATGTACAGTGAAGGAAACAGGTTTAGAGAATGGAAGTTATTGCCCAGTATCACTGGCTTTCAAGCCTAAGTCCATCTAATTCCAAAACTGGTGTTCTAAACCACTATGCTGCACTGAGTTCTCCTGCCGTGTTTGGACTGAGGCTAGAGGACCTTCACTTTGCCAACCACTCTTGGTGAGAGGAGGTGGTCTGTTTTCTCACTGACATAACAAGGGAGTCAGATTTGCTTACTTCTGAAAGGCCTTTCTAACTCTGATTTCTGCTTCCACTGACAAGACAAAGGGCTGAGTTCTATGTTACACAAAGAGTTCAATTCTGTGTTATCCAAATTGTTTCCTAAAAACTACCTGAAATTAACATTTGTACAGTGCTTTGCAGAGTACTTCAGACATCAATTCCTCAGAGGATAGAGGTCTTTGCCACTGTACCTCTGGGCCCCAGAAGCAGCCTAGTTATTAGGTGACTGAATGTGACTCTCCTGATTGTAACTCAGGCCAGAAGGTTTACCAGGAAAAGGAGGAGCATTTCCAACTAGTGAGAGCAATTGGAAGGAAAAACTGTGAATTCATGCTGATTCCCTGGGGGCATTACACTCAGAAACAAAATGAATTTCTCATAAAACACAGAAGGAAGGACAAGGTCCTCCTTAATGTACTTTGTGCCCTAACCAACCAGGAACTCTGAACCTGTGGCTTATTCTAGTAAATAAGGGGGCTCCCTGGGGTCACCTGGCTAGCTCAGTCCTTAGAGCATGAGACTCTTGACCTTGGGGTTGTGAGTTCTAGTCCTATGTTGGGCCTAGAGATTATTATTGTGTTTTTTTTTTAATGTTTATTTACTTTTGAGAGAGAGAGAGGGAGGGGCAGAAAGAGAGGGAGACACAGAATCCGAAGCAGGCTCTAGGCTCCAAGCTGACTGCACAGAGCCCGATGCGGGGCTCGAACTCATGAACCCTAAGATCATGACCTAAACTGAAGTCAGACACTTAACCAGCTGAGCCACCCAGGCGCCCCTAGAAATTATTTTTAAAAAAGAGGGACTCTCATGGGGCGCCTGGGTGGCTCAGTCGGTTGAGCGTCCGACTTCAGCTCAGGTCATGATCTCGCGGTCTGTGAGTTCGAGCCCTGCGTCAGGCTCTGGGCTGATGGCTCAGAGCCTGGAGCCTGCTTCCGATTCTGTGTCTCCCTCTCTCTCTGCCCTTCCCCCGTTCATGCTCTGTCTCTTTCTGTCTCAAAAATAAATAAATGTTAAAAAAAAAAAAAAAAAAAGAGGGACTCTCAGGGTACCTGGGTGGCTCACTCAGTTAAGTGTCCGGCTTCGGATCAGATCATGATCTCATAGCTGGTGAGTTCAAGCCCCAAGTCGGGCTCTGTGCTGTCAGCTTGGAGCCTGGAGCCTGCTTCGGGTCCATGTGTCTCTCTCTCTGCCTCTCCTGCACTTGCGCATGCATGCTCAAGGTCTCGCTCTCTCTCTCTCTCAAAAATAAACATCAAAAAAATAATTAATAAATAATTTTTAAAAAGGTGGGGTCTCTGGAAGACTGAGGGTGGAGAGGTGGGGGGCAAATGAGTCTTAGAAATGGCTGGGTAGAGTGAACAGTACTGTATAAAAAAGAGAAGTTGAATAAGAAAAGCAGGCCACTTTTTGCAACAAGCAACTCTTTTCCTTTCCTATTCCTCTTGCTGTCATCTTTAGCTCTATATTCTTTTTCCCCATATGCTTTTTAAATTAAGTTTATTTATTTATTTTGAGAGGGGGAGAAGGGGCAGAGAGGCACAGGGAGAGAGAGAATCCCAATCAGCCTCCATGCTGTCAGCACTCTTCCTCATATTTTGGGGAGACTAGGGAAGAGTAGATGAAGTTGAGGGGAAATTGCTGCTCAATGGCAAAAAAATTAAAAATTAAAAAAAGATACAAGAACTTAAATCAACTTTCTCCTCATCCTAAATGATAAGTAGGAATTGGAAAAATCCAATTTTGCTCATGATTTTTCACTATAGGGAATACATTTTAACCAGATCAATATACTGCCTTTACTAGAATTCTGCTGTAATGTCACTACCTGTATTTAAGTGTAGAAAAAATATTCCCATGCTCACTCTGATGACTCAGCCTTGAATTTAAGTTAGGACTGCAAAAGGGAGATAAAGCTGCAAAAGTTTCCATGGGGGTGGGGAGGTTTCACTTTTTCAGCCAGAGTAGGTTTACACCCACATGCAGCTCTTGGATTTTGGTTAGTGGCCAAGAGGGAGCTGATGTCAAATGGTCCTCTGATGTTTGCCAGTCCCCAGAGTATCAGGGGGCACAGCTGGGTGGGTGGATTTCAGCCTAGAGCTCCATCTCCCAGCCCTCTAAAAAAAGTGATCCCATAGCCAGATGGTAGGGGATGGGGAGTGGGGAAGGCTGGAGAAAGGAAGAATTAGCCAGATTAACACCTGGTTCCTTCACCAGAGCAGAGGCTCATGTATGAAAGCAGGACACAGATGGTCTTCCAAGTAATTAGAGAAATTAAATCCCCCGTATTTTTAATCCCTGTATGGCCAGACTGCTTTAAAAAAAAAAAAAAAAAAAAAAAAGGAAGGAAAGGAAGATGTGAAAAGTCCTTTGAATCTTTGCTTGGGCAACGTGTTACATCTTGATATTCCTTTCCAGCAGTAGAATTTCTCATCTTCCTTTTTTACAATACCCTGAATCATGTTTGT